>NC_044354.1:300000-562500 GCF_007364275.1 Archocentrus centrarchus | reverse complement strand
AGCCTGAGTCACTTCTATCATCTACAACAAGAGACTGACTTCTTGTAGAGACATTAAATTATTGTTTAACTTTACAGTAAATATGGCACAGCTGACAAACTAAACATAAACTTGGCCTTTTCTTCTCCCCTGTGTTATGAGGGGGAATGCCATTGCTTTAAATACTTTGTTAATACATAGGTACACATGGGAGTACTTACGCACTAGCCCAGATGGTGGACCCTCTAATTTGAAATCCAAGGGTATAATTAAGAGACAAAAAAATTAAAAAGGAAAGCATGAGGATTTGCTGCTTCGACATGAAACGCGGCACAAATTACAGCAGGGAGAAGCTGGTTAGTGCGGTCATCATTATTAGATATTCACATTAAAACAAAATAGTCTCTCGCTGGGGATCCGGCTGCTACTTTGAAGTCCCGCACACACACGCAAGCGGACCCTTTGCGTATTAATCTGAACTTGATGGCAAATGAAGCGGCTGATATCAGATGACTGAGCAGAGGGGTTTAAGTTCAATCCGGGGAGAGCCCGAGTCTGCGTGGTTCAGTTAAACACTCAGCAGTGGAGGGGCTGGTGATAAAGTGTTGGGAACAAAATGATCCATTTCTGCCAGAAAAAGCTGAAAATGCAGTCGGTTAAAATGCATTAATGTGACTTGAGCTACAGAGGCTGCAGAAGAGGGAGTGCAGGACGTGCTGGCAGAGCAGAGTGTGTGAAAGCTGCAGGTTTGAGTCAGAACCCGACCTTTTTAATAAAGGGGACCCATGATCCGTGAACGTCACCCCACTGGGTGTGAATTCGTCCCGGACACCTTACAGTGTTTATGTTGGTAGGTGTGGAGGAGACGCCGGACCATCAGCCCGGCCGCTTCGCTCCGGAGCACCTCTCCTCTCTCCAAACGAAATATGAAAACAGATCCGAGCTTCAGGCTGCGCGCTGCAAACCTCTCAATTAAACAGCTCGCGGGGATCTGAGCCGCGGTGGGACTTCAACCACCACAGATTAACCATGAATGAAGTTAGTGCTAACTGCAAGATGTGGGATAACGCGACAAATAAGAAAACGCCATTATAATATTTGGACTGATGCACTTTCAGTGTGAGCTGTGCTCTTTCTGTTAAAATAAGAGCTTGTGCGGCGCGCAAAAGAGCAACTTTGGAGACGCCGACGCGTTGTGAGGAAAAGGCGAGAAGAAAAGTTTGACTTACCGGTGTCGAAATGGCTAAAAGCCGCGGAAGAAATAAAGCCAGCGAGGAGAAGAGCAGAGGTGACGGTCCAGGAATCCATCGTATATTTAAAGAGTGAATTCGGTCTCAGGTGAAGTGCAGCCTGACGGACGGGTGCGCAGACCGGCGGGCTGCTGGACTGACTGTCTGTGTCTGTGCAGGAGTGGCGCTTTGACCGGTGTTAAAACGTCCCGTAACTTCAAGAAAGGTCCTACAGCTACTACTACACTGACACCACTACGACGAGACCAGATAGTAGAAAACAGGGATCCTATTTCTAGCCCATGTGACAGGAAATAGGGGCAATGAATTCAACCTGCAGCGCTGGAGAAGCAGCAGAGAGAAAAGAAGAAGAGGAGGAAGGAGGGAGGGAGGGAAGGAGAGAGGGTGGCGCGTCGGGGTTTTTGAAGGTGGCCTCTGTGGCGCAATAAACAGCAGGTCCGCAAAGTTCAAAATCCACGAAAATAAATCATACTCCTGCAACAATAACCTCATACTCACTTTAATATTACAGCAAAGCTAAAACATGATCGTAGATCAGTTTCCCATAAGGTCAAAACTACAATAGCGCATTTTGCTTGAGGTCAGCGCGGGTGTATCAGTGATGTAGCTGGGGCTCAGTGCTACATAAAGTATGGCAGTAACGGGAAACATGCCAGAAACACATTGTAACCACTCTGAAATATTTTATTATATTGTTTCTATGCTGGAGTATAAACAGTGCTCGGAAACCAACGGCCTCTTACGCGCAGTATTAAACACAAAAACAGGCCAAACATCCTTCTAAGATAAAAGTACAGAAAAGCTGAAACATGAGCTAAAGTAAAGGCTGGTACGGACCCGCATCGTTACAAAGTCAGCTGTAGGGTGAAGCTGGCAAAATTACTTGTTAAGGTTTCTTTGGAAGAAATGAATTTTTTTTTGCTGCATTTGAAAGAAACATTTAGGCCTGTATGTTTTTGTATTTATCTGCATCATTATTGTATCTGCATCACTGTATCATTAATGTTTACAAACAACTCTTTTTGTAGCTAAAGCAAACTCAACTATCTGAATGTAAAACCAGAAGGTAAAAGCGGCTCCTCCTTCGCGTGTCTCACCTTATCCACTAACAGAAGCAGGTGCACTGAGTGTGCACTGAGTGTGCAGGCCCACTGTGAGCACTTCTCACCCCTTTATTGTTCCATTACAGTCTGACTGTCTCACCTTAGGTGTGAAACAGCGCCCTCATGTGTTTAACACCGAGCACCATGAGGCACTGAGCAGCAGAGCAGTTCGCCCGAAAATAAACCCAGTATGATCTGAGAGGAAAGAAAGCCCAACATTTATTTAGCCAAAACCGACAGAGTTGAAAAGGGTGCTCTGGGAAAGTAATCTAGCATGACGTGTGCCCTTTGGAGAAATGCGACTGTGGGCCCTGACGTACTGCTGGTGGGAGCTTAACTTGTTTTAAGTTCACTGACTGGGACTGTTTAAGAGAGAAGACGTTCTTATAATTTAAACATATTGGACCTTTTTTAACTGCATTACTGCAGATCTGCCACTTTTCAGTCTGACACATGCACTGAATATCATAACCCGACCTCAATGAAAAATATTCACCAGTCAGTTGAGCTCAAGTACTGTACTTATCTGCTACTTTATACTTAGTCTTATTATACTCCTCATGTCTTTCCCAGAGTCATGTACTTCTGTTCTCTACTGCAGTTTTTTCTGGTTATACTCACATTAAAACTCAAGGTTTTACATACAAAACATGGAAGTCTAGAAAGGAAATTTGTGTTTGATTATTTCATTTGTAACAATGTTTCTTGGCCCTAAATCTTCTACCACTGGAAAGTCTGTTTATTCCCCTTAAATGGAGCCACATTTGTAAGGAGGGTCGAGCAGCAGGGTTGAGTTTGTGGGCTGCACCCATGAAAAACTTGCTAGTTCTTCTCTGCCGGAGCCAAAAAGCTGATTCTGCTGCTGACCCCTGTTTGATATCCTTTATTGGATTGGATGACTGAAGTCTGACATATTGTTGATTTAATCATTTATTCATGTAACAAACAGGAGCCTCAGCAGCATGTGGAAGAACCAACGCAGCCACAACAGCCTGGCACCTCCTCCTCATGCTGGTCACACACTGCTGTGGGACGGCATCCCATTCAGCTGGTTGCAGAATTTCATCTCTGCACTGAGAGTCCATCCAGTGATGACGAGCCTGAGTGTCAGCACCGGGAGTACCAGCAGCTCCAAACAGAGTCAACAGCAGAATCAGCTGTTTGGCAGAGAAGCTCTAACAAATTTATCATGGGTGCAGCCCACAAACTCAACCCTGCTGCTCAACCCAAAAATGCATTTTCCTTATAAATGTGGCTCCATTTAAGGGGAAATAAACAGGCTTTCCAACGGTGTGAGATTTATTACAAAGAAATAATCAAACAAACACAAATTTTCTTACTTTTTATGTTGAGTTTAAATATCTTGTTTTGTTTGAATAAGCATGCAAAACACAGAAGACTTCTAAAAGATTAAAAATACGACATCATCAGGCTGGAACCAGTTCAATAAATGATAAAATGTATCACAATCTGCTGACTGCCTAATTAATGTAGTATTACATGAATTTCTATTCTTGTGTAGACTACAAATCTAAAAGGCCTGAGCATAAATCATGTTACAGTTATAGACGGACGGACGGGTGGATGGACGGACAGACAGACAGATAGATAGATAGACAGATAGATATTATCAGCATCAGTTCCTGTATATGTTTGTGAGGGGCCGTCCCTCCTGAAACAGTTACAGTTCATTAAGATCTGTTGGGTGTTCAGACTGAACGTCTCTCTTCTGATCTCATTATTTCGATGTCAGGACTCTGAAAAATGCACCGTTTGTTCTTTTCAGCTGTTCAGCTGATTATTTCTGTTGCGTTGTTGCACCTCCGTCCTGTCCCG
This sequence comes from Archocentrus centrarchus, assembly GCF_007364275.1. Lineage (NCBI taxonomy): Eukaryota > Metazoa > Chordata > Actinopteri > Cichliformes > Cichlidae > Archocentrus > Archocentrus centrarchus. The sequence goes on along the minus strand of NC_044354.1, from coordinate 558,332 downwards.
AGCTTCAGGTCACTGACCGCTGCCCTCACGGTTACGTTTCTTTTTACGGTTCATTTCATCTCCTCGTGTTTGAGGAGTTCAGACTTTGTTAATAACTGGAACACCTGACTCCAACATCTCCCAGCCTGCATTATTATTACTCCAAATGTCATTAACGACATGATAAATAACTGTTTTTGTGTTGGCAGTTTAGTCTGATCGTTTTTATGATAATTTAGTGCTTTAATAAATATCAGACGACATTTTATGATTAATCATTTCATGGTGATCTCAGTTAGTCCATAATTTCTTTCCTTCAAAACACAGGACTGTGTTTATTCTTTTATGTGTGCCACTTTGAGTTTATCGTCACACAAACAGATTTCATGCAGATGGATTAAAAAGCTGCCTGTCCACGTGAAAATGAGCATGAATTGGTGCTATCAGTCTGAGATGCTGTGCAGTTTAAGCAGCAAAGCTCCCTTTGTCTTCTTTGTTTCTGTGCGTGTGTGCGCGAGTGTGTGTGTCTGATCACATGCTGGGCTTGTCTGCACACGCTGCCCGGCCACATTCCTTGTGGTCCGCTGGAGTTACTGTAATTCCCTTTTTTGCTCTTCCCAGATAAATGTTAGCACTTCCACATCTCATTTACACTTTTTCATGTATTTATTTTTATTTATATTTTTGGCATTTTGCCTTCCAGGCATCATAACTGCCCTCCTTTAGGGCACATACACAGAGCCCCTCACCCCTCCATGTGTCCTGACAGGTGAGTTATACAGGATGGGTGCTGGAGGTCACAGCCGCTGAGATGTATGAGAAAGGACTTCAGCACCCCTGACCTGCCTGCCAAAGTGAGGTTAGCTGTTAGTTGCATAGCTGAATAAGAATTTGGCCGAGATGCTTTGAATTCACAAATTCAGGGCCAAGACGATGTCGTGTCCTTGTTCTCTCCTGGGTAAACATGAGGGTCTGCTCCTGAATCTTAATTTCACATTTCTTTCCTTTGTGGTTGAAACTATTTCTGCTTCCAGACCTTTGGTGTTTGAGAGAACCGTGGTGTCTCTGTGGATCCTCGGGGTCACAGACGTTGGGATCGACCCCTGCAGGTTTAGCTGGTTCTCACTCTTCTGCTGCTACTTTAGTACAATAAAGGTTTATTGAGATGATGAGTATTCATAGGAAATGAATCTGAAACTATTTTTATTATCATAACTAATCACTGTCTGTATCTGTATGTTGGATCTTTGGCATCACTGGAAGGAATGATCACAGAAAGCTGAGAATGACTCCAGGGAACGCTCATCATCTGTGGATTATTGGACAACTGGTTACTGCTGCAAACAGGACTTTTATTAAACCCATGTCAGGAAAGCAGCGAGAACTCTCTGCACATCTATAACTAAAATAAGAAAGAAAAGAAACTCTCTAATGTAATTTGATGGACTAATCTTAAAAACTAGCACATCCCAGCAGGGCCAGGCAGCACCTCTGAGGCTAAAATGAAGCGGAGCTGGGATGTGTGTCTCACACCCTCATGAACAAAAACTCCTGCTTTTTCTTTTCTTTTTGGCAGCAACATGACAAGAAGAAAGATATTTTTCTCCCTCTTTGACATCAACACTGAGTCACTGTTTGCTGTCAGGATCATTCTCCTCAGTGCCAAAATCATCTCTGCCATCGCCTGCCTCATTACACTAATTAAAAACAAAACACCCTGGCACACACATTGACGCACAACTCCTTTTGTCTGGTCCTACGGGGGACACAGTGAGTCAATGTGATTACTCAACCGAAGCATCTGGTTGTTGTTTGAAGTCTCTGCGACCTGCCCAACACCCCCCACACGGCCACATCAGTGTCTATATGATGCACATCATTAGTGGCTGCACACACAACACAGCGCGCATTACTGTGTGGCTCTCTGACCCCAGCAAAGATCCGCCAAAGTGGGCTCCCTTTGACAAATAACTGCCTCTGGCCTTTTCTGAGCCTGTAACGACTCCCCGACCACCTTCTTCTCTCAGCTCCTGCACACACACCTGAACAGGCCCCTGAGCTTACCCGTGTTCAAAGCCAAGATAAAAGCCGTTGTTTATATCCAGCCACCTGCATATAACCATCAGCCGCAGCAGCAGCACAGCTCCTCCTCCTCTCCTCGCTGACACACACACAGCAGTCATCCATCTTGCTCAGCCTCCCAGGTCTCTAATTAGGCTCCGGGTGGGTGACACCCTCTGGAATGTTTATTGTAACATCTTTCAGTTATATATCCTTTAAAAGAGACAAAACAGAGGAGGGGGCAGTCACAGAGGTAGGGGAAGGAAGAGAGTCAGAGGGACTAAAGGACTAAATTAATTTATACACACATGCATATATATATATATATATATATAAAACTTTCTAACTTTATTAGCTACACTTTGCTAGTACTGGGTCAGACCCTCTTTTTCCATCAGAACTACTTTAACTCTTTGTGGTTTTCATTGAAAAAGCTGCTGAAACAGAGATTTTGGTCCGTGCTGACATCACAGCGTCACACAGTTGCTGATTTGTCAGCTGTGCATCCATGATGTGTAATGCACTTGATGTTGGTATTATGTCGCGCTTACAAATGGTCCAAAATGCTGCTGCTCGTCTGTTGACAGGGACACGTAAATGTGAGCACATCACTCCTGTTCTTGCTTCTCTACACTGGCTGCCTGTCTATTTTAGAATTAATTTAAAAATTTTATTGTTTGCTTTTAAAGTTTTGAGGGGCGTGGCCCCCAAATACCTAACAGACCTCTTACACACATACACCCCGCAAAGGTCCCTCAGGTCGGCTGACCAGCTACTTGTTGCTGTCCCCAAGTCGAGACTGAAACATCGGGGCGACCGAGCGTTTTCCGTGGAATGGGTTGCCCCTCTATGTTAGGCTGGCTCCAACACTAGAGGTCTTTAAATCTCATTTAAAAACACACCTTTTCTCTCAGGCATTTCAAAATATCAGTCTCTAGTCAGTTTGAGTCATTTTGGGAACTGCTTTTATATTTTGATTTAGTACTTCTTTTATGGTTTATCCTTTTAAATTATTATTATTTTTTATGCGTTTATTTTTCGTGCTGTATTGTACTGCTGTCTTTTATCTGGGAAGTGCTTTGTTCAACTTTGTTGTCTTTTAAAGTGCTCTATAAATAAAGTTGGATTGGATGTGAATCTCCCGTTCCACCACATCCCAGAGGTGCTCTGCTGGACTGAGAACTTTTGACTGTGGAGGCTGAGTGAGTGCAGTGAACTCATCGTCATGTTCAAGAAACCAGTTTGAGATGACCTGAGCTTTGTGACACGGTGCAGCCATCAGGAGATCGCACACTGTGCTCATAAAAGGATGGACATGATCAGCAGCAATACTCAGGTAGGCTGGTTAAACAATGCTTTTTTGGTACTAAGGAGCCCAAACTGTGCCAAGACCCCCCGCCCCCCCCACCCCCCCAACCGTAAACGCATTCAGTTGCTGACATGTTGTGTGATTAGACATTTGTGTTAACAATATTAACCTGTGTATCCTACAAGTTTTGATGCGATTCCTTTTCATCTGGACAGGTAAGCTCAGGTAAGGCTCAGAAGCAGAGTCAGAGTCCTTCAGTGAACTAACCACGTTTTTGGTGGTTAAATTAACAGGAAGCACATTTTTCTGTATGAACAATGGTCCCTCAGTCCACACATCTATGGCAGGTAGATCAAAGGTCAAAGCCACTGATAGCATATAAAAACATATCAGTGCCTCAATCAGTGCTGTTGGTTGGAATGAGGTGGCTCTGGCTGGGAAACAGAAGGATACTGCACATATATATGCTTTATCATTATTTTTAACCCTAAAGAGGAATGTAATTTACCAAATAAACATGTTGTATAACTGTAAGCTCTGAGTCGTGTTTACAGCAGACAGTCATTGTTTGTTTTTGTTCAATAATGTTTTTAAAAACTCGTCCGCCTTCGAGTTTCTTGTGCTGCTAAGTTTCAGCCGTTAATGTCGTGACTGCAGAGACTGTACATTAAACAGCTTATTCAGTCTATTTACCTTAAAACTGCATTCTAATGGCCACCAGGGGGCAACTCCTCTGATGTGATTCTTTTCCATTTGGACCTTTATTGGTTTGATCATCCAGCCAGATGGAAAGAAGAGGATAAACTCAATGACCTGGTAGCGCTGTGACCCCGGAGACGTCTTTCAGGCCCAGTCCCTGCAGGTCAGTCATGTTTCCTGCACCTTGTCCATCAGCTTCAATGGGCGAGCCCCCCGGAGGCCTCAGAAACTTTTATAACCAAACCAAAAACCAAACCTAAAGCATTTCAGTGCTTGTAAACCAGAGCAAGTGATCGTTCCATTTTTAGGAAATCCCATAAAAGTGATGGATTTATTTGGTGATGCAATACAATTTACAGGGGAAAGGGTGGCAACGAGAGCAGCAGTGCAGAGAAACTGCAGAAAAATCATCCTAAAAACACAATAAAAATATGGTTAATTGTCGAGAGTCGTTCATTACCAAGCCACAAACCTGCATTACATACAGCCTGTTAAAATACAACAGACACAAATTAAAATCTGACTTAGACAAACCAAAAAAACAATGTTGTATGAAGCAAAAAGATTCATGCATTAATACACTAAAAATAAATGACGTCTTCAAAGCTGACAGGACATAATGATCTTTACCAGGTCTTAAAGTGCGGTGAACAGCAACACATGACATATTACACTGAGTCATTATTTAACACAAGCTCAGGTGAGGCTCAGGTGAGGCTCAGAGGCACTAAGCACACCTCATGATTCACTAGTTTGTAGAAACAAATTTAGCAGCAATAACTTGTTTTTAGTGTAACTCCGTCTCTCACATCGGCCCCCTCTCCTTCAGTTCACTGAGGTTTGAAGGCGTTCATCGATGTACAGCTCTCTGAGGTCGAGATCTGGACTTTAGCTGGGCCAGTGAAACGCTTTTGTTTCTTTCTTTTTCAGCCTTTCTGTTGCAGGTTTGCTGCTCTGCTTGGCATTCAGTTCAAGATTTAGTCATCACACAGACTCTAGAATACTTTGGCATGCAGAGGAGTTCATGGTTCATGACTGCGCGATGCTCTGGTCCTGCTTAAATGATCGGCCCTCAGCCACTGTGCTTAATAGTTGGTCTGAGGTGTTTGTGCTGATGTGTTGTTTGGTTTCCACCAACTGTGGCACAGTGCTGAACATTACAGCCAAACATCTCCACCTTGGTCTCTCCTAAAGTGTTGCGGTTTGTTCAGATGCAACAAATCTAAACCATGCTGCCATATTGGTGAAGAGGCTTTCTCCTGGCATCCCTTCCAAACAAGCCATACTTGTTCAGTCTTTTTCTAATTATACTGTCATGAACTCCTACATCCTTGTTTTCATTGTTGGACAACAGAAACTTTGCATGACTCATGGTTCAAAATAATCCTTATTTATGGCACAGTCCTCAGTTCACCCACCATCTGAGGGGCTGCTCCTCGTTAACCGAAGGTTTTCAATCACGGGGATTATTTGTCTCTGCTCACAAAAATGTATGAAACACTTTTTAATCAGGTCAATTAAACTTCTGGGATATTGATGTGGTTGGGGGTGGTGGGGTGGGGTGGTGGGGTGGGGGTCAGCTGCTTTGGTGTTACCAACAGGTGCACTATGGGGGCAACAATGAGAAAACCCCCAAAGCAGGAATGGTTTCACAGGCGGAGGACACTCACAGTGTCACCGCTGTAGCGTGAGGTCATTCCAAAAAATGTAATTAATTATAATTAATGTTCTCTTTAAGAACAAAAGGTAAAAAGCTTTGACGTTTTAAACCATCCTCACTTAGTGAATGTGTCACTCATATATCTGCCATTAAATTTGCTGTCTCATATATTCAGTGGTAATCTGTATTAATAAGGAGGTTCTCAGTTTATTCTTCACTGTAAGATTCACTCCTTCCTGATTGTACAGATTAACAGTCTGTAACAACTCTCACACCAGGATTTATTTAAAAATATTTTTTCTTATTTATGTCCTCTGAATAAAAGATGGTATGAACCAAACAGTGGATTTGGAGAACTGTTACACTCCTAAAGATTAGGAAAAATGATAAAAACAGTGAAGATAAGGATTCACGGTCGTCATGATAATCATTTTTACAGCTTATCACAGACTAGGAAAAGAGCCAGAAGGCTGTCGGCCAGTCGTTCCGCACTTCCTGCCATGAAGTCCCGTGCAGCGCACCCATTCACGATGCATTTTTACTGTGACAATCAGCAGGGCTGACTCACAGGAAGAGGAGCACATCAGCGATCTCTCGCATCTATCTGGAGAGCATTATGGAGCATAAGGTCCAAAAACAGGAAAAAAATCCACGAACACCCTCGCCACCACGTGGGGCAGGCACAGAGCTGAAAAAATATTCAGACATAGAAAATAATTAATGTTTATACACTTAACTCCCATTTCCTTGTTTGCTGCATCTAGTAGTGTCCAACATTGTGTCACTGCGGTGACGCCTGATATCCACACAGAAATAGTAGAAATCGTGTTATGCTGACACAGAACATATTAAATTATCCAAGTGCTCCTTTATATCTTTCAGAGTTATGGGACATTCTTCAGAGCGGTCACCAAGACTGAATCAACATTAATTCAGATCCTCATTTTGAGCACAAACATTTCCAGCCCTTCACCTTCGTGGCACACAGCATACTGAGGGACATTTGCAAACACTCTGTGATGGATATCTTTTTATGCCCCCCAAGCAGGGAATGCAAAGAGGGGAACAAAATACACCGTATGCATAATGTAAACGGCTGAAGAGAAACACACTGTGACGATCCCAAACTTGGGACGGCTACACTGTTTACAAGAGCTGCACAAATAGATGATGGCGTGGGTCTAGATGTCACATTTAATCTCAGCAACTAAACAATTTATGGCCAAGGGAAAACAGAAACAAAGGTCTGTACAATCACGTAACTGCAGTGACTGTTACCGGCCTCAGAATGCAAAGACAAATGTATGTTTACAGCTTTATGGCTCCAGCGCATAAACAAGGCCAGCCCGACCCCTGCACAGCTGCTGTTAGGATGCCAGGTTGTTTGTCAGGCCTCCCGTTACATCTTAGTCACAAATGGGAATGAAGCTCCTTCCTTACATGCAGTTCACAAAACATGTCAAATCCTTGCCTGCAACATGAAAGCATGGATGCAGCCTGCCTTGAATCAGTGGTGCAGGCTGCTGGTGGTGGTGTAACCGTGTTTCTTGGCACACTTTGGGCCCCTCATGGCTGACAACGACGCATCGTTTAAATGCCGCAGCCTACCTGAGGATTGTTCCTGGCTACGTCCTTCCCTTTGTGACCAGAGAGAACTGAAGGCAAAAGAGGCTCCGACCCAGAAAAGGTGTGTCTAATAAAGCATCTAAGTGCATGTCTGCCACATGGTCTAATATGAGGAGTGTGTGGCTGGAACCCCTCTGTCTAAGCTGGATATAATGAAATAATAACCACACTAAAAATCAAGTTATTGTATTGATAAAAATGGTGTTTGACATGAAAATGAGCAAAAATTATTTTCTTCTTTTTATTAAAGAAGTAATTATTCCATCAGGATATTGTGAACGTCTGTATTTAATAAACTGGAAGTGAAAATCTGACATTTTTTTGCTTGAAAGAAACATTAATGGATTAGCCAAATATATGAAATGATTATTTTAGCTTTGCAGTTTAAACTTTTTAATTAATTCCGTTTGAAAGCTCAAAGTTGTGCGTGAACAAAGATTGCTGGGACTGAACTGTTGCAGACAAAGAACAGTGATGTGCAGCATGCTGATGATGGGTTTTCATCAGGACCGGAACAAAGAGAACGTCCTCTTCCTGTATATAAATATGAATAACAAGAAATTAGCCTGATAATGCTGCGGCTCCTCCGTCTTCTCAATTAGCGACGGGCTGAGAGAGGACAGGGACACGAATACTTATGAGATCTTTGACCTTACGAGTTTGGACAAGAGAGCAAAGGATGAATCACAGCAGTGAGAATTCATAATGAGACAGAGAGAGAAATAAAGGACCTTCAATGCCCTGGTGATATTTATTGCACATCCATGAGCAGGTATATCCAGACACAAACATCACACAAACGTCTAGACAGTAAACAGTATCTGCCTCCGGGGCCTCTGAATGTGGGCTAAACAGATACAAACCGGAGCGCCCCAAAGAGAGCACAAACAACTGTGAATGAATCATTTCAGCCACTCAGTGGACTCAGTAGAATTCGGTCAAGCTGGTGCAGCAGATTTAATAACAGTGAACGAGCACTTTAACCACTGAATGTTGAGATGTTTCTGATTATTGCACTAATGTCAGTAAATGTGAAAAAAAAAGGAGACCAGTCCGGGCCTGCCTGCATCTCAAGTGGTACGACTTCGTTGAAAGCTACCTCTGCTGCATGTGTGTGGTGTCTCTGCACTGCTACTCACAGACTGCGCACACACCCACTCAGAGAGACGCAAATAAATCTTCAGGGGAAAAATGCACATACGCAAAACAGAGGTTTAATTCTTTCTTTATCATATCTGTGCATCACACGAGGGCTACAGCGTGTGATAACGAGGAAAAAAAAGGGGAAAATACAAACCAAGCTTGGAGGAATATGTGCCTTTTGAAGTTATCTTTCTTCTTGGGATTGGCTTTGGCGTAACGTGGCTAGTTAAGCAGATCATTAAGTGTAATGGTTGGCGAGGATTGCAAAGCTTTATCTCTAATGGCAAGAACAAAGTTCTTGATGATCTGGGGGATTCTGGAGCTGGATTTGATGGGAATTCCCATGCCTGCTGGAACAGTTTACTTTGAAACATTTTGATCTGTGCTAACAGACAGGTGCTAACACAAATCCACAGTCAGGGAATTACTGACTCAGCCTTACATACTGGGACTTGGGCATACAGGGATAAAGTTATCCTTTGACAGATTACTGCATATCTGGAGCTTGGAGGTTCCCCCCCCGGACTGACGCCAGTATTTTAATGCCTGGCAGTGACATGTGGCAATAAATCAAAGACTTAGAAACACCACAAATGGGGGGTGTATGCTATACAATGAAAAGTATAGCATGCATGCCACAAAACCATCAGGTCCTAAATTAATTCAGCTTGAAAAGGAGCCCATGACACGGCCGGAGTCATGAAGAGTGATCCACAGGTACGAGAGAAACAAGCAGTCCTGCAGCCATTTGTGTATCCTGAGATTATGTGGCTGCGCTCAGACAAAGGTTGATGAAGTATACTCCTGTACAAATACTCATTCTAACTCACTGTAATACTGCATCCTATTAAGGTTTGCTGAAAGTTCAACCCAAAGCTACAAAGCTCACATCTTTCCCAGTTTGGCGCTGAGCAAGTAGAAGACCACACAACAATAAACCACGTGGCTGTGAGTGGGATCTAATCAGAGCAAATGGAAACAAAGTGTGCAGGCTGCTGTTCGTGCTTCTGAGCAGAGATAGGGACGCAGTGAGGTTGGTCACAAACTAATATCTGCTCAACTCCTTCATAAACAAACAGCCAGGACAAAGAACGACTGCACAGCATGAAGAAAACCAGAGTGCACATCTTTATTCATGAGAACATCTGAGCAGGAAAGTTTATTCTGAAAATGGTTGGTGTTCCTGTCTGCAGAGAAACCGGAGCAGGATGTTGTTTGAGGATTATCGCCGCCAAAATGATTTCTTAGCAAGAGAATAAGCTTTGAAAATATTTTGCCTCTGGGCAAATAGAAAGTGAACACTAACAATTCTTTATTTATTTTCACTTCGCACTTTTCTTTTGTCAGAGCTTTCCACCGCTTTGCATTTGAATCCCTCCAAATCAGGAAATCGCTTCCACCCGGCTCTCGTATTTATGAAAACACGGTTCCAAGAGCCTGCAATGAATTTAGATTTGGTACAAGCCGTGTAGTGCGTCTCACTCCCCTGGCAATGTGCCCGTCCACAAGCTTTCCATGGAGGTTTGCCCCCACCCCGCCCCCCAGTTTCCACAGAGCCGACTGATTGATTTGCTCTTTAATGACTTCCTGTGTTGGGCACATGAACATCTGTAAGGGTGGATCGGGCACACTGGGCCTGCTTTGCTCATCTGTGGTGTAGTAAAGTGAGGTATCTGCCTTTCCTGTGGCCTGACAGAATGACGTGCTCCATTATAAAAAGCAGCGGCTCCACTGAAAAATGAACCGCGGGTCCAACGGGTGGCCGATGGATCACAGCCTCGGGGGATGAAGCTCAGCCTCAGATGTAGATGACTGATGATGACGGGGGGTGGGTGGGTGGTGTTAATGTCCAGAGAAGTTTGTGTTTGAAGAGTCATCTCTGAGTCCGTGCAGCGGCTGAGGTGCAGCTTTCAGTACGGAGTCCATCTGCTTTGTATGCCGCGCGTCACAGCTCTGATAAGACAGCTGTTGATGTTTATTAACAATCTTTAGGCCCACGGCACTGAAGCAAATCAGAGGAAATTGGAAAAGAACATCAAGCCAAGTTTAAATTAGTTGAAAAATACAACTCAGAATGAAATTAGAAGCATTAATAACAAAGATATTTGTTAAAAAAAAATTACTCTGGTTTTGTAAAATTAGAGAATAGTTTCAAGATGAGTTTCATTGATCCCTTAAATGTGTGATAAACATCATATTTTGTTTTCATCGTTTGTAACGGCAGCACCTCTCGGTGATGGCAGCAAGGCCACGGGCACGTATCTCCCTCTGTTTGTCTTTTCTTGGACGGGTGTTCTGTTAACTATAATTTCCCCATTGTGGGATCAATAAAAGTATCATTCTTTACTCTTTGGTAACATTTTTAATCATCCATCCATTTTCATAACTGTCCAGTGTGGGATTGCAGGAGCCTATTGCAGCTGTAATGGGGTCAAAGGCCACACACAGGTACAGAGACACAGACATTCACAGCTACGGGCACTTTGGAATCAGTTGACCGAACATGTCTCTGGACTGCGGGAGGAAGCCGGAGTTCTCCAGGAAACTAGTGAAATCAAACAGGAGCTGAACGTTAGCCTTTTTTCCAAAACCTGTTACAATGAGTTTGATCACCGTCAACTCTCTGCAGGCAGCTGCTGATCTGAGGTGAAGAATTTGGAGGTCCTCCTTCTTCATGACTCCACCCACTTCGTGCAATGTACCAGGACCACTGGCAGCAAACCGGCCCAGAGCATGATGCTACCACCACCATGGTCTCACCTTTCCTCCTCCAAACAGACCTCTAACATCATCCTGGCTAAATAGCTCAATCTTTGCCTCGTCGGATCAGGAAACTTTTCTCCTGAAGGGATTTAAGTGCAAATTTTCGTTTGGCTTGAAGGTGTTGAGTTTGGAGCAGGAGGCTTGTTTCTTGGGCAGCTCCCTCTCAGTCCATGGGGATGTGAACTGGACGCTGGTGTTCCAGCAGTTTCCAGTTAATGGGAGATTGGAGCCTTCATGGTTCCTGGGCTGTTCCTGAACATCCTATCCAATCTGCTCTCATCAGAGGCTGACAGTTTGGGTCTTTGGTGACACATCTGAATAACTTGTACTTTATGTACAGCTGTTTGAACTGATGATCTCTGAATCTGTGGCTGTTTAGCGATGGCTCCAAGAGACCGTTTTATCCTCCTCAGATCCTCTCTGAGGTCCTTTCCCATTCTTCTGAGTATTGATCAATCCAATGAGTGCTGTCACCATGACCTTCATGCCCATGATGAACGCATGTAAACTTCTGACTGAACTGCAGGTAGATCTGGCCTCCAGCAGGAGAGTCATCAGTTTACTGTCACCATGTTGTTTTTTTACTTTGGGATTAGAAGCTTTCGGCCTGAAGCTGCTGTAAATGTCTGCTGTACAGGTTCAGCCGTGGCTCACCGACCACCCTCTGATTTAGTGAATGAGCTTCTGCTCAATTCAGATGAGCAGCAAATGTGATGCAACAGTTTCCATTTAAAATTGTGATCATTAGGAAAACCCGTTTGTAATTATTTAAATACAGCTGAAATAAATTATACATGTGGCTAGTTCACTGTCTCGAGCTTTTGTGGGTTTAATTATAATCTCAAAAGAGCAAAAAATTATATATATATATATAAATAAAAACACTGTTCATGTGCTCAACAAATGCAGGTTATTTCATGTGGGAAAGTGAGCACAAAAAGCCTTCATGCTTCATGTGTACACTGCACTCTCCACAGAACAGCACAAACTGGTTCTAACTAGAACAGAAAAGTGGGAGGCCCTGCTGATCACATCACTCCCACAGAGGCCTAAAACTACAGATTCCATTATTCATCATTGTCACAGCATTTCTGATCCATCTCAGGACATATTAGATAAAAACAGGCACTGTTCCTTTAAGAATGACGGTCTTTCTAAGTGACCTTTGACCTTTGTGCAGTGGTGCTAATGTTCTATATGCTGATACAGGTTACCGATGATTTTTAATTAGTCCTTTAATTGCCTATTGGTTTTAGGATTTTGCCATGTGTGTAAAAAGACGGTGTAAAAATAATGTATATCTGCAAAATAAAAAGCAAAGCTTTTGTTTTTATCCACCGTAGGATTAGCTGACTTTTCTAAAATCTTCTCTTCGATGTCACGCGTTCACGTTGGCAGTGACAAAACTCCTTGTTTGGGCAAACACCTTAATCCCAGAATCAATCTTTATTTCAACCTACGCCTTAAAATTAGGAGAACATCAGACGGAGCTGTTCAGCTATCAGGTATTAGAAGTTAAGGGACAAAGCACACCTGCAAAGCTGCAGTTGACATGAAACAAAAACACACACCCAAAACAAAAGCCTCATCCAAAAGCCACTTCAGAAGCCTTCCTTCATAATCCGGGGATGCAGAGCAGATCTGAGAAATGGGAAAAGTCCCACGCGAAAGCAGCAGGCTTGCACAGAGTGCGTTAGTATTTACTTGTGTTTGAATATGATTGAACTAATTATGCCGGGTTATTGAGATGTTAAGCAAGTGTAAACAGCCAGGGTTAGCGCGGGCCCCCACTGAGATGAAAAACCTCGACTTTCATCCATACGCAATTAATCAGCATCTGACTCTGCAAACAGGCGCAGCGGCTTGCTCCATTGCTTCTCTTCTAAGCACCGACTGACACATGAAAGGAGGGAAATTTGCACCCAGTTAGGAGATTATAGAGCAAGTGAGTCAAATCGGAGCTGATAGTGCAGAAAGACCCCAGACATCGACACCCTGGGAGGTTTACCTGACCTCTGTGAGGCTATCGGGGCCTGTTACCAGGTAACTAACAGAGGGAGTAGTACTTATGCTTTTAGGAAACATTAATGTGACTTTATGTGAAAAACAACAGGAGGCAGATCAGAGCAGAAATAGTCGGGCTTTGCAGGAGCTGGAAACAGATACAGCGTTGCACAACAACGTCCACATGCAGCACCAACTTCAAAGCCCTCCATGTGCTGAAGGCCACGTTATTTCAATTAGCCTCCAACAAAAACCCTTCTTCTACCCCAGCTGGACCCCACCTATCACTCGCAGAGATCAGCCACAGGGGACCCTGTCACTGTGTTTCCTGTTACCCCCCCAAGGGCTCTGTTTTGGAAAAGGAGACGCAGTCAGGTTCAAAGTGGGGGAGAAGACCGCGGGGTAACGTGAGATGACGGTCTGTCCGACGGGGCGTGCCTGCTGGGTGATTCTTTTATTTCTGAGCTCTGAGTGCACACACACAAAGGACACACAACCGTAGTACAACACAATGATTTATTGATTTCCTCTGTGAGTCAGATTCTTTTACTCCGGCATTGTTTTTCAAATACAGATTATATATTATTACAAATATTTCCAGTGAGAATAAAGAGAAGCTTCTTCCTGGTTAGCTTTAGTTTCATCTAAAAGACACTCGCCGAGCCTCTGAAAGCACCGAAGGCAAACTTCTTCATGTACACAAAAATTCAGAAAGCGAGTGTTGACAGAGCGTAAAAAGTCGACCTTTATGTAACATTTGTGGATTTCTCAGTCACTCAGCAAAACCCTTGGTTTGACTGAAGGCTTCGAGCCCACACGTAGGCTGCGCTGAGTTCAGCGTTTCTCAACCAAAGAACGATCGGGTTCACTTCACATTTGACATGAGTCTGAACACATCTGGTCCCATTTTAAACCGAAGGGGGTGTTGATTGTAATGATGATAACTCCATTTAGTATTTATACAATTCTCTCTCTGACGAAGATCGGACGCTCGGTCATGCAGAACGAGGATATAAAAACAACTGTGGCATTTTTCCTTTTCTTCAGTTCCCTCAGTCGTCACCCCATGCACCATTTACCACAACCTGGAGCTTTTCCAAGTTAAACAAGAGCAAAAACATGAGGCCAAACAACAAGCTGAAAGCATCGTGCCTGAGGTTTACTCCGTAAGGTCAACAGGTCAAGAGAACAGCGCCATCCTATTGGGCAGCGCGATGTCCAAATGCTCAGCTCTGAACATGTTTGTGGCCATCGCTGATCGGTCCATAATTCAAAAGGACTCAGAGTTTAGCAGGTCTGCTCTTGGTTCACCATCTGGATCGGCTCGTCTTTTCTCTCTCTGGAAATACAAATGAAAACGAGTCACTGAGCAAACTGAAAAGATTAAGAAGCTAAAACCTGAAAAGCAACAAAAACAAGAATAACACATTTTCATCAGCAGCCCTCCTCCTGCTGCTTCATGGGAGCAGAAGAAGTCATAGACACACTTTCAGCTCAGCTCATAATAAAAGCATTTTAATGCTCTTACTGATAGTGTTTTATTAAGCAGCTGATATAAAACAAGGACGTAAATGTTGAGAGGAAGCTGCAGCACGCCTTCCTGCGGTGTCTGAACTACAGAAGCAGCTTTGGCTGCTTTTTGACCTAAAGCTCAGGAGGATCATTTGAACTTCCTACAATGTCTGGAAGAGGATTCAGACAGAACTGAAAAGGATTACAGCAAGTTTAAAAACATAAAGATCTGATCATATGTGAATCCATTCTTTAAGATCTTCAGTCAGAGGTCATCATTTATGCTTTGGTACTTGGATTTCAGGAATATCTGCACCGACCAGGCTCATTAAACTGCAAATATCTAATCAGCAGTAACTCAGTGCATTCAGCACCAGAGCATCAGAAAGAGGAAGACTTAAAGAGAAACTGCTGCTCGGGCGGGATTTTCACACACAAACATCTGCAGGAAGCCAGAGGAGAGCGGACGATGGCTCTGAGATAGGAAAGCAACAGTAACTCAATTACTGCTCATTACAATGCAGAAGAGCATCTCTGAATACACAGCATGTCAAAGCTTGGAGCAGATGAGCTACAGCAGCAGAAGACCACCACGTGTCGCTCCTGTCAGCTGAGAACGGGAAACTGAGGCTACGATTCACACGAGCTCACCAAAGTGAACAAAAGAAGACTGAAAATCATCGTCTGGTCTGACGAGTCTCAATTTCTGCTGCAACATTCAGATGGTGGAGTCAGAACAGCACGAAAGCACGGCTCCATCCTGCCTGGTATCAACGGTTCAGGCTGGTTTAATGGGGGGGCTACCTGAGTATTGTTGCTGGTTATGTCCAACCTTTGATAACCTCATGTCACAAAGCTCAGATCATCTCAAACTGGTTTTGTGAACCTCCACAGTGACCAGATGTGGTGGGACGGGAGAGTCGCAGCTACTGTGTGATGCGCTCATGTCAATATGGACCAAAGTCTCCAGCAGCTTGTTGAATCTTCGCCTAAGAGAATTCAGCAAGGTGTACCTAATGATGTGTCTGGTCATCTGTGCTGTAAACATCCAACACTGTTAGAAACACCAGCTCACCTCTCACGACCAAATCAGCCAAACAAAAAGAAGGTGTTAGCACCCATCAGCACAGCAGGTTATTAAAGGTGTCCTCCTGTACTACTGATGATGTCATCTTAGCCAACATCTCCAGTGTGATTATGATTTCATTCCACTCCGACATCAACATTAATCAGTCAAATGAGGAGAAGTCGGGAAGAAGCTTCCCAAACTCAGAGCTATTTTTAAGCCATATTTTTAGATGCATAAATGAGACAGAATTTGACGGCTAAGACGGTTTACCTCTCTTCCCACATCAATCCTGAAATTCATTCTCAACCCTTTTCCACATGCAGACAAACACCCCTCTGCCTTTTTGATGTGTCATAAAGCAGAAGTGGAGAAGACATCACAGTACACATGCAGACACACAAACACAGACGCACATCTTATGGTGTAACGACTTTCCTACTACTGCGGTGAGCTGCTGTCGACCTGTCGAAACCTGCAAAGTAACCCTAGATGTGGAAAGTACCCCTGCAGGTCTGAGACACATGCAGCAGGCTCAGGATGCCTTAGTTACACACACACACACACACACACACACACACACACACACACACACACACACACAGAGTTGTGTAGTATCACTGCTCCTTTCCCCCAGACACACAACCCAGACATGATGTGAAATACAGTAAGACCCCTGCTGCTTCCACCCTGACACGCTTCTGATGTTGGAGACGAATCGGTGTCTGCACTCGTCAGGAGGAGATTGTGGGTGCATGTGTGTTCATGCATGTCAGTGTCACCGCTCATTTTAGGAATGTGTAAGATGTCTCAACACACTCGGGCTACTGTATGAACACCATCTTTATATTATTTAGAGTGTTGGCTATAAATGCATCTGTTAATTTAACTTCATTTATATTAAAACTGTACCTGCTCTGAGTTTTTGTGCTTTATGCCTGATAATCAGTTTATTTAATAACACCTACTTGACTGTTTTGTCAGTTCCACGCCGCTGAGTGCAAAGACTCATGGGACTGTTAATGTCTATGTTCAAATCATTAACTTTAAAGCATGAATGTGGTGGATGTGTGATGTGGTTTCCAGTGTTTGTGTGGTGAAAAACAGTGTTATGGCTCAGCTATAGCAACAGGCCACCATGGAGCAGACTCCCAGAACTCGCTCTGCTGATTCAGCTCACTATCCTGTCCATCATTGTTGTAGTGCATCATTTAAATACTCTTTGCAATATAAAGTTATTCATCTTAACTTTGCATCATTTCTAAGCCAGCATATTTGTGTGTGTGTGTGCTGTGAGTCTCCAGTAGCAGCATGTGTACCAGCATGCTGTCTGAGATCACCTGACTCACATCTGCAGACCTTTTGACACTCATCTTTTTACACCTGGCCTCCTACGATCAAGACTTCAAGAGAGGGCAGGTGTGCACGCTCCTCGCCCTCACGTCTTCAAAACATAGCAGATTCATCCACCCCCCCAAGCCCCAAGTGATGCTGGGAGCAGGAGGTGGTTCTTGAGTACTAACATCCATCTTTTGCCTTCTCCTGCCATAGTTATGATGGGGGAAAGCCCAAATGAAGTCTGTGAAGCCATAAAACAGGCCTTTAATTTACCTGCATATGCCCAGGAGCGAGCGCTACTATTGGCCTCTTGTTTCTCTGGACTGCAGTCATAAGTATGATCCCACGGGGTGTACAGGTTTGATCAGATCAGAAAGAAAATGTATGAGTAACGTTTAGGAGGCTGGGACATGCTGAATATCAAACGAGCAGGTGGGATTCATTGCATCTGTGTGTGTCTCTGCGAGCACAGCAAAAAGGTGACTTGGGAGGAAATGAGAGGGAAAGAGGACCTCTAGCTATGTACCAACTTCCAACTTCAAACGTATAATCTCATCAAAGACAGAATGAAAGATATATGGGTGGCTATTGCTGCAGGCCTACCAAACAAAAACAAGCCAATAGTTATGTCTTAATTCAGAG
Source organism: Archocentrus centrarchus (assembly GCF_007364275.1). NCBI lineage: Eukaryota > Metazoa > Chordata > Actinopteri > Cichliformes > Cichlidae > Archocentrus > Archocentrus centrarchus. The sequence continues at coordinate 540,530 of NC_044354.1, read as the reverse complement.
AGCGCCTGACCCGAGGAGACCTTACACTTGTGCTTCATACTGAGAGAAGCACAAAGAACAGAGACAGACGAGCATTTATGTGATCTGATATTATCTCACTGATCAGCTCCAGTGTTTCCTGTGCTTTATCTGCACGACACCTGAGCTCATGCTTGGGATGCATCTGTAATTTCTGCTAGCTATTTATGATGAGACCCGACAGTATCCAAACTAAGCTTCCTCTTTGGACAGGAAGTCATTACTTTCTGTCCTAATATGGGGACGATGGGTTTATTTTACAGCATAACACAAGAAAGTGAACATGGCTTATCAAAGTATGAAAACACTACTGAGCAGAATCAAGTATGAAGTGCAGAAAAGCCCAAATGTAATGTCCCCATTTGAGACTACAGCCTCTATTAAAGTACTCAAAGTACTGAGGTGACAGTAAGAAAACAGAAATCACTCACTGTGGATGTTTTTTCTAAAACTCGCTTGTAGAAGCAGAAGTACTTTTGTCCTGTGAGATGAAATCTGCAGCTCATGCCTCGAAGGTTTTAGTGACTTTACCTGTTTTTTTTTTACAGTGTAAATATAAACTAGTTTACTGTTGTTGTGTCAGATGATATAATTTAGCCTCCTGGATATCAAAGCTGTGCTTCTCAGCTAAAAAGCATCAAAGAATCCAGTTGATGAGGTAAGAAATCATTTTTTCATTTATAGAAGTGCAGCAGGTGCAAACCTGTGAGAACTGTAACTCCTCACACTGATATCATATCTGCCTTTGCTTTTTATGACATAAACACAAAGATGGATTATTCTGTGAAGTGTAACTCACCTTTTTTGTTTCCTGTTGTGCAGTTTGATCATTACTGCCACTGCAACCAGAGCTGAGAGGGAACCAACAGCACCGAGTACAAAGCCCACTTGATCATCTGTGAAAGTCACAGCAGCCCAGCATTAAACACTGTTACAGCTTTATTATCTGGAGTAAAGTCATTAATGTTAGGAGAGTATGAAGAAGAGGAAATGGGTGTAAAACTGTGAACTTGATTCGAGCTCTCAGTGCAAGTTTAGACGCTTCCCAAACAAAACATGAGAACGACCCAAAGACGTGGCTCCTGGAGAAGAACCTCCACCAGAGGACCGACGTGAACGTTACTGACTGGCTGAAAAAAGCTGAAAATCTGTGGGTGAACTGAAGACTGAGGTCCACACCAGAACACCATCAAATCTGGAGGAGCCTGAGAGACTCTCCAAAGAAGAGCAGGCTGCAGACACAGAATCAACTGCATCATATCAGGGGGGGCTAAAAAGTTTAGCCCTGGTAGTTTTTGTTTTTGTGAAATAATTTTGTTTCTGTGTAAAATATTATAAGCATCCAAAATAAAACCAGGATCTTTGGAAAAGCTGGGCTAAAAACTCCTGGCTCTGTTTAACATCACTTGGGAAAAAGAATTCATAGGGTGGTAATAATTCTGTCCTCATCTGGATCCGATTATTCAACTCAAACTTCATTGATCAAACAATAAATAATGAAGTAAACAATAGCACATTTCTAGTGAGATGAGTTAAACACGATAGATATCACACAGGGCTCAGTGGAGAAAGGAAGTGCACATCACTCATCTGTAGCACTTGTGAAAATAGAGGAAATATTATGATACATGTTACCAATTCAAGCTCAGAAAATCTGAGTTCATAATAGTTCAGACAGATAAAACTCCTCAGTCTTTATCTCTGAGAGAAATTGCTCGTCAGAATACTGAGTGTTTTCATAGCGCTAACTCAGCCCGACCGCCTCGAGCTACGTTCTTATCACATGAAGCTTTTTCACAGAACAGTTTCTCTGCGATATCGCTGATATCATCTTAAAATCATTCTGCTGTCTCTCCTCGGTTATAGCAAAGATATTTGTTGTTGCCATCTAATGTGTGCATCTCACCCCGCCTGACTTAACGTGACAGGTGCAAAGATTCCTGGAATTTGGAACGTGGAAACTTTATTCGTTAAACGTTCCAAGTACAACCTCTGAAAGCACTCAGCTGCATCGACACACTTAAACACAAAGTCAGGAAGGAGCCAATCAAAACACTGCCTGTCACGGCACCTGCACTTCAGCTCGGTCTATCGCCTGGCGTTTAAAGGGGACTCTGCATGCAAAGTTGCAGCAGCTGTAGTAACCCTGATCAATAACTAATATTTCAACTCAGCAGGATGAAGTTCTTCAGAGCAATGATGCAGACTGGCTGCTTATCAGGTTTGCTTTATTGTATAATTCAGGTACAAAATGAGGGAATAAATGTGAAACGAAAGCAGGAAGAACTTTTTGTTTTCCTTAGTTTTGCTGCTTCACACACAAACAAACCCCAAAGACATTTTATTTTATTTAATGATGGATGAGAATTTTTTGTTTAATTCTCAGACAGTAAAAACTGCCACTGATGGCTTTACCCGGAGAGCTGAAAGTTTGGAGTATTATTAGATCAGTAAGAACACCTTCCCTCTTATGAGCCTCGTGTAAGTGGGTGTTTTAAACAGAGAGTAATCCGGTCTGTGTGACAGCAGCACGGGGAGAAGGGCTGAAAAATGCTATTTTTTAATGTTACATTTGAATGCATCTTATTTGGTTAAGGAAAAGACAAATTCCAGAGACCCCAACCTTTCATACAGCCTCTGTTAGCTGAGCTGAAGTCGCCCCTCCACCACACGGCCTGTCATGTACACGTGTGCATAGAATAATAAGTCAGTTTTGTACACTGTGGTCAGTCAGAAGGCTTCTCTGTATATGCTGGTTGGCTTCCTGATCACAGATCTGAGGTGAAAATGCTCAGTTTGTGTCTTTAACAGGACTTCACCAACCAGCCGCCGATGCCACAGCACGTGTGCATCTTTGACACAAACTCTGAAACATGAAGGTGCAGATCTTATAATCTTCAGCACCGTGTGAAACAGCACTGCAGTTTTTCCTTAATCCTTTACCAACACTCAGCACTGCTGACACCTCATCCTTATGTTGGCTTTGAAGTAAACAGACTCGTCAATATCAGCGTAAAATAAAACAGAACTTGTGAAAAGAATAGAAACAATAAAAATGTGACAGAGAGGTGAGAAAACCTGCTGAGCGGATTTTATCAGGCAGAGACAGAAACGGCCACGAGCGAGACCCTGAAATGTGAGCAACATGACTGCTTTTAAGGTCTCGAGCTGCCCCTGGTTGGCATTTCAAAGCTCATTCTCCTACGCAACCTGAATTTACCAACCAATTTCATCTCTCTGTCAGCGCTCAGCTGCTCTATCTCAGGGGGATCTGAGACAGAACCACGGCAAGAAAATTGAGCGAGACTTTGTCTTGCAACCCACGTCACCATTCCTGCTCGATCCCCTTCTGGCAGCTGTCACCTTTCCTTTAATCGCTTTATTCTCCTCTATGCAAGGAACTTTATTAATATTATAAGGCCATTAAGGTGGGTTGAACCCGTTATTGGTATGCATCTGATACTCAGCCCGGGGTATTGTTTTTCAGAGGACCGTGACGAGGCAGTAAACTCTGTAACCTTGTAAGTGTCTCTCAGCCCCATCAGAGCTGAGATCAGAAGCACTCAGGAGACTCTGTCCAAACTCCACCTTCACTTCTCCAACACTCCCGTCTATCCAGCAGAACATATTAACATTATCCTCACAGCACACTGCACCACTACCACCACCTGAAATCTGGAATGGTTAAAAAGCACGCTGACAAGTACAGCATCATCTCCAACAGCTGAGGCTCGTGGTGATAGGAAACTTCACAGAGATCCACTTTTGATGGGAAGGACTTACTGTCACCTCTGCTGATAGCAGGCACCATTTCAGCAGCAGCTCATTAAAGTGACTCACAGAAGAAGTCAAACTGGATGCGGCCGCACGGCCTTTTCATCTTAGCCGTGACTCCGATCTGCGACTGCTCGGCCTGCACATCCGCCGCAGTGATTCATTTAAGGGGAGGAGGAGCGCTCCGCCAGGGCGTCTCCAGCTCCGTCTGGATTTAGTGTTGTTTACTTGGTTAGAGGTCACAGCTCATGCAACACCTGCCACTGAGAACCTGAGGTCATGTTGGCAGTTGTTAGCTCTGATTTGTTTAATGAGAGGGCCGCAGCTAATGTAATCATTGTCACATAGCTAAAAAGGTCCACCTTTGTGTGTGTGTGTGTGTGTGTGTGTGTGTGTGTGTGTGTGTGTGTGTGTGTGTGTGTGTGTGGCCTTGCAGAATGGGCACATGTAAAGTACTACATCACTGCGTACGACTGTTTGTGTGCTGTCAGAGACAGGGTGCAGGGTGCAATCAAAGATGTCCACAGCTTGGACCATAAAGACAAATGAAACCATGTGGCCAGTATTCCTTAAAAGGACAGGAAGTAAAGCAGGAATGTTTCAAAATCAACTATAAAACCTGACTTATGTTTCACAGTGACCTGAGTTTCGTGTGGATGAGCATCACTGCTGATTACAGCTGGTCTCCGGCTATGACCCAGCAGGTTTTCAGCAGCGTCTAAGGCCAAAGGCAGTCCGCGGGGTCAGGAGGCTGACCGGGAGAATTCCCATCATTTTTAACAACATTCACAGGCAGCGTGACTTTGCACCCCACAGGTCACGCTGTCCATGCAGAGCTCTTTGCTCACTGCACATCCTAAATGCGAGATCTGACTTGAGAAAGTTTGGTACACTGGAGGAGATCCAGCCCTCAAAGGTGCACAGGTCCAAGTGGTCAAAAGGGAATTTGTAAGGTAAGGTAATCTTATGCATGATGAAATAATAGCTCAGTTAAATCCTTAGCAAAAAAGTCAGAAAGGAAATCAGTGAGAAAAAAGCCAAATAACAGATGTAGGGAAAACAAACAAGGATATCACCAACAGCTCTGCTCCAGATAACCGTGTTATGAAACCAGTATGCTAATAATTGAATTTGGATCAATTGTATCCAGCTGTACCGAGCTGTTTGTTACAAGGGACTCCAAATCTGTTCTGTGAAGTTAATTTATCCCTGATCACTATCGAGAGGAAGGCTCTGTTTGCAGTTATAACAAGGAAAGGATGGAGGGCAGGAGAGAGGCCACAGAAGGATGAAAGCAGAGGTGGATCAGAGGTTGAGATGTTCTGATTCTCTGATTCACCGCTTTTCAGACGCACCATTTCAACAAATCTTAATTTAAAGGATTAATATGTCAATTATAGTTTTCTTAAAACCAGCCAAGCCTCTGTGACAGAGGCATTAGTCCCCTCTGTCACACTACACGAGGAGGTGATGTTACAAAGTACGTACTGAATACGTTACAGAGTATCCACACTTAATGCAGGCAAACAAACGGGACCTACTGCTCATTACAAACATGTGAACTGTTGCTCACATATTTGTCACATCTGTAGTGCCAAAAAGCCAAAACAAAAATTAAAAAGTAACAGGTGCTACTTAAACAATCTGAGTATGCATGTGTGTGAGTCTTCTTCCCGAACACGGACGTTTGTGGGTTAAAATTAGCAGTAAAAAAACGCTCTGGCTTCCACACTGCAAAATGAATCCTGATGCTGCTGATCCTGAAGGCACTGAGGGGATTCAGCTGGAAATACTGCCACCTAATGGCACCAGCTTAAAACTACAGCACTCGGTTTGAGTTCACAGCTGAGGTGACGAATGAAACCATCAGATGGATCCAGGTGGTTCCAGCTCACAAACAGCCACGCCGGTTCAGGTTCAGGAGTTTTGACCTTTGTATCTGAAGGTCAGCGCGAGGAACCATGAGTCAGTTTAATCTTTGCTTCCAACAGACTGAAACACAAGAACGGGGCTCACCTCCCGTAAGTTTAAACTGACAGAAAAATGACAGCTTTCACATTTTCACCGGCTCTAAATTATATTATACTTCAGTGCCAATGACAGCGTGCAGCAAGGCTCAGCCGGCAGGGAGTCACAAAGAGTTTGAGATATGGAATCAAACACGTTTATAGACATGTGGTACTGAACTGTGCTGCCAGTGGAGACTGTCTTTAAGGATGCATAAAACGTGATTCTTCTCAGACATCCACGTGTGCTACACACTCAACTTTAATTTTTTTTAAAAAGCACAAAGCTGTGACTCTCCAAACTGATGTAAAAGCATCAGAAAATGTAGAAAAACATAGAAGAAGAGACTGTTTAGAAGAGACATTTTCATTTTATATAATACACATAATATCATACACAGATCAGGCACAACATTATGACCACCATATTGTGTTGGTCCCTCTTTTGCTGACCCATCGAGGGGTGGACTCCAGCAGACCCCTGAAGCTGTGCTGTGGTATCTGAACCAGGATGTTGTTCAACAAAGATCAGGTAGGTGGTACGTGTCAACGTAACCTCCACATGGACGGCAGGGTCCAAGGTCTCCCAGCAGAACATTGCCCAAAGCATCACACTCTGCTGTTGCTGCCTGGCCTTCAGGTGTTCCCAGCTAAGTGAACCAGAGCCAATATTAATTTTAACAATTTGAGCTGCAGCAGCTCGTCTGCTGGATCGGACCACACGGGTCAGCCTTCACCCCACATGTGCATCACTGAGCCTCAGCTGCCCATGACCCTGCTGCTGGTTCACTGCTGTTCCTTCCTCGGACCATTTTGATAGATACTGCCCCCTGCAGACCAGTTTGGAGGTGCTCTGACCCAGTCATCCAGCCATCATAATTTGGACCTTATCAAACTCTCTCAAATCCTTTTGTTTTTCCATTTTTCCTGTTTTTAACACATTAAATCTGAGGACTAAATATTGACCTGCTCCCTGATATTTCCCACCCACTAACAGCTGCCATGATGAAGATAATCAGTTCACTTCAGTGGTCATAATGTGATGCCTGATTGGTGTATGTGTTCATATTACTGCTGCTTTTCTCACATTCATCCCTGCTGATCTCATTTCACCATAACGCAGACATTTATTCATTTATTGTGCTTTTCATTGTAGAGCCTACCTGTGATACAGTAGGGCTGCTCTCCCGTCCAGGTCCCGTCACCCAGACAGGTGCGCTCTGCAGATTCATACATTATGTAGCCTTGGCTGCAGGTGAAGCTCAGAGTACTCGCCTCCAGGTAACGAGTCCCATTCTTTCTCCCATTCCTTGGTGTGGGAAGCCAGCCACAAGACACCACTGAGGGAGCATAACACATTCAATCATATCACTGCAGATCTATGAACATAAAAACTTTCAAAAACAATATTTACACTTATTTATACAAGTTTATTTTCTGCACAATGTGACTATAGTGTACAGTCACTTCTACCCAACAACACGTGCTGAGTCACATTTTCAGATCTTCTATTTTTATTTATCTATTTATTTATTTGTTTGTTTATTTATTTTGCCTGGCTTCAGGGCTTCCATCAGGGCTCGGTGTTCCTCGTAGGCCCTGAGGGTGGCATTTCCCACCGTGAGGTTCTGAGTCATCAGGGCATCGTGTTTACAGAACTGCGCCCCTTCTCCGTAACACATCACCAACACGTCTGCCACCAAAGGGTCATCAAGGCTCTGAGGAGGAGAAAAGGCTGGAACGAAGGCCGCGTCGTGGCTCGATGGGACAGAATACAGGTGCAACAGGTGCTCCGAGTCATAGGTGAACAGGGAGGAGTTCTTTGAAATGTTCCCTGTGGAGACACACACACACACACACACACACACACACACACACACACACACACACACACACACACACAGGTTTTTAAGATTAAAAATAATAAACTAAAGATCTAAAACTGATTGTTTTCTAAAGTGTAGTATTAAAAGTAAAATAATTAGTAACTCTATAATTTGCAGGGAAGAACTTTCAGTCATTTTCTGTTGATTGATTGACTGATTGGTGAAAGATCTGTCCTGTAAACACAGAGACCCCAAATTTGTGCTCTCACTTCCTCTTAATGGACTCTTAAATGTATCAGAGTTAACTGGAAACATGTATCTTCTCCTGCTGCGCGCTCAGAGGTTTAATAAAAATGTATGTATAATCACATTTTGCTTTTGTAAAGACAGAAAATTAAAACCTTTATTAGCACATTTATTGATCTGCAGTGATAACTGGTTATCAGCATTGATCACTCTGATTGATTCTTTGCTGTTTCACAAACAAAAGCCTCTCACACTTACAGCCGGCTCCAAAGGTAAAAACCTCCTCCGACGTGGCGTTAGCTGAGGGGATGACCTCACCGAGCTGCGTGGTGAGGTCATCTGACGGGTCGGAGTTCATCGAACCCAGGAGACCCCGGGCGTGGCGGTTAAACTCTGCTGGAAGCAGCACGGTCACCGCCATGTTTCCTCCAAACATACGAGCCTCCACAGCAGCGCCGGAGGAAAAGGTCACAGTCACGCTCTCGGGGCAGGAGCTGAACACGAAAACTCCTGGAAGAGATCGATGCTAGAGTGAGTTTATAATAACTTCATGTTCCAGCCTAATAACAGGAGCAATGAAACTAAAGACTGGAGTCACTGCTGTGATTCATAAAACAGGATCTCATTAAAAATGCCTCAAATTTAAATATGTTAAAGCAGCTGATGATAAATGTAAGCAGTGGATAAACACCAACAGCAGCTGGAAATCCTTAAAGATCACCACAAAAATCAATTTTATTTATTAATAATTAAGAAGCTGCTTTTGCTGCATGTGAAGAGTCAGGAGTGCCTAACGCCTCACCGTGTAGCTCCATCCAGCTCTGCTCAGTGAACGGGAGGACGCTTTGGTTCTTCAGCACCTGAAGGCGGGCTCCTGCTGCCAGACGCACCTCAATAACATCCGAACCGTTCTGTTTCATAGCAACTGATGACAGCCGTGTGGCTCTGGCCAAAGTACCTTATTTTTGAATATAAATATTACATAGTTAAAGATGCATTATTAACTCTGAGATCAGCATTAAGGGGCACCTTTTACGCAGCACTGATTGTTTTATTCTTGGACCGCAGACCCTTCTGTGGTCACAGGCAGAACCGTGTGCTTTGGATACTTAGATCCTCCTCAGGGTATCCCCCTGTCACTGACATCAGCTGGAGCCAAAAGTCAAAAAAACATTTTGGAAACACGTTTAAGCGGAGAAGGTGAGCCCGAGCTTTTGGCTCTTCTTACAGATTACTTCAGACTCCACTGTAATGTTATAAATGCATGAGAGAAAATAAGGAAATAAAGGCTGACTAGATGTTTGTCTTCACTGATCTAATGAGGGGACTGTTAATGGCATCAGGCTGTCCAAGTCACATGACTCATGGCTCGTACATAATGGCTAAAGAGAAGTTAACATCTGTTCTTCTTCAGCACATCTGACTGAGACACACCAAGAGGGAAAGAAGGAAACAGGCTGTCATTAAACTAGGAGCTGACATCACTTCCTCTCACTGTGTAAACAAAGTTGGGGGGGCTTGGATTTAAAAGCCAGCAAAATAAGACAAGATGCATCAGGAAATGTGATGTACATGTGGATAAATACCAGAGGCAGACTATAGTGTAAAAAGTAGCCAAATGAAGGTGCAGCTGCATCACGAGGATGAATGAGTGGATACAGACGGAGCGTCCGCCTCCAACAGGGACTCACCGTTCTTCAGCTTCACCTGTGCTGTTCGGACCTGAACACTCAGCTCTGTCTCTGGGGAGGACACGAGGTGATACTCTCCTTTACCGCTGAAAGTGTATCTGAGGCCGTCGAACGTCACGTAATGCGAATGCCCGAGGACGACACCTGTGAGGCATCGAGACACAAATCAACGACGCCCACAAACGCTGTCTCACCTCATCGTCTCATCGCTCACTCATCTGAGCAGTGTTTTTCTAACATTAATACACAGGTTACTCTGTGCCTGTTAATCTTCACTCTGAGCTGCAGATTATTCAGTCGTTCATTTACTTTCCCTGCAAACGGACCTCCTGCTGCTCTAACGACCATTTACAGAGTAAATAATGAGGTCAAGAGGTCATAATGAGTCAGAGGTATTTGGATAAAGATTAACTCTCAGTGAAGGCCTACTTCTTGAACCAATACATATGGATGCTTATAAAGTATATTTATATACATACAAATTTAAAACTAGTACACACTGACAAATTTCTATTTGTTCCATTTTCAGACACCAACGTTTTCTTTTATCAAAGAGAAATGCGCTGTTACAAAATTAACTATTTAATAATAATGATTCAAATAAACAGGTTTATATTCCACTGTTTAATCCAATGTGGTCCATAAATACATGATTTACCTGAAGGACGGTCTCACCTGCTCTTGGTGGCTGGTAGTTTTGACACCCACTCGAAGGGCGATGTTTTAAGTAGACGTGGCAGCGGTCTGACCACAGGCAGCAGTGGTAGAAGCTCAGGACATCATGAAGCCAGTGGGAATACCCCGGCACCCGCGGGGGTTGGACGTAGGGGGGCGAGCCCCAGTCGTGAGCTCTGTCCGGGGTGCTTCCGCCGACCGAGTCTCCCGTGAACACCAGATCACCTGAGTGGTCGTAGCAGCACTGCTGCCCTGCTCCGTGTTCAGGGCTGTAAATAATAAAGTCGCATAAAGAAAGAGCAAAAACATATTTCAGATTTAAATCATCCAAAACTCGATTTGTCTCGATTATGTCACGCCTACCTGGCCTGAATCGCTCGAACACAGTGGACACAACCTGGATGGTAAGTGCACACACTGCCCCGCTCAATGTCACAGCTAGAATCAGTCTGAAATAATAAAATTGATTTAAAATAATGATAAAAATCTTAAATGTTTGACAATATTACCACAATGTTACCCTCACAGTCCAAACAGAAAATCAGCCCTCCTGCCCAAATCCTGCCAGCCATCTTTATATTTGCACCCTGAACAGCAGCTTCCTTTTAAAAACAGTAACAGTTCTTAGTTGTGAGTTTTTAAGCTGTAAATATATTTTAACTGATAAGGATGTGTTCATTTCAGAGTGTAGAAGCCTCACTGTGTCACACACAATCTCTCCTTTTACCGGTGATGTCTGAGGACTCTCTGAGGTACTCACATGAAACCTGCCCGTATCTGCTCGGGCCTGAGCCAAGGTGCAGGGACAGTCGATGAGCTCACTGAGGAAGTCTGGCAGGTTTGTCTCCAGGTCGTCCCACTGCAGACACCTGCTGCGCGCCCAGGCTGCAGAGTTCTCTCTGAAAGCCTCCTCCAGGTGCCAGGCTAACAGGTGAGCGCCACTCCAGAGGCCTCGCACATCTCTGTGTTATAAACCGCACAGCTTTTATCATTCTGAACATAAAATGTGAGGAAACTGTGAAACAAAACGGCCTCTAACAATTTCTCTGCTCAAAGAGGAAATATTTTTGCAGCTAACAGCAGAAGACAAAAAATGACATTTTGGTACAAATAAAATAAAAGAGAACAAAGTATTTCAGATGCTCATATTTCAGATGCTAGCACATTATTTGGTTGATGAATGACTTTAATTTTCATCTAAAATCTATGTTAAATGTTAAATATAACCCACAATAATGAAATCATCATTATACTGATACGCTCACCATAAGGTGCATTTTATGATCAGATTAAATATGACCAAGGTTTCAAATACCGAGGTCAGCGTATGTGAAGGTTTGAGCCAAAATAAATCTCAGCCTCTTCGTTTCAGGCACGTCTCTGCTCGTCCCTCTGCATGACATTTGAATCATTTCAGGACCACAGCTGTGAGCACAGAAGCCCCTCCCACCTGCTGGTGGTACCTGTAAGAACCAAGTCGTCTGAGATGTTTACTAGATGCATCGATGGCATCAGTTTGGACATCGTTCATCTTTCTGCAGTTACCGCGTTCATAAGATTTTCAGAAAACCTGACCTTGACCTTGAGGTCAAGGTCACCATGAATCAAGCTAGTCTGAGATTTTTAGGAGATGCGCCTGTGGTGTGAATTTGGACATCATAGGTCACAGCGTTCTCGAATTATTGTGTTAGCAAAGTTGAAAGGCGGCTGGCCGCCTGGTGGGGTGACGACAATACCCCGACAGCCTTTTTAGGCTGAAGGGGTAACACACACACACACACACACACACACTCCTACAATTGTAACCACTTTGCAACAGATATAAAATCATCAGCATTATGACAAGTTTAAGGTTTTCCAATACTACCAAATATGGATCTGAAATGATGTTTAGACATGAGATAATCAATGCCTGATATGTATTATGGATACCTTTCTCCTTCTGCGGTGGAACCTGCAGTAATGCGGATATTTCCCAGCTCCCAGTCAGAGTATTCCCGTCTGGGTTTGGGGCTGAAGCTGAAGGCACCGCTGTTGGTCAGATTTCTTCCAAGAGAGTAGAGGTAGTGCAGCTGGGCCTGCGGTGGGGGCGATGCATTCGTCCCTCCTCCTGTTTGGGACTCTCTGTAAGCCCACAGCTCTACGTTGATCCTCTCTGCTCGAATCAAAGAATTGTTCCAAGTCATCTTCAGTCGCCCCCCCACATTCGGTGTGCCGTAGTTTTGCCACTGCGTTGCATTCACCAGGATAACTTTGGAAGTAGGGTCTGCTTTACTGGGATGGACTGACAGTTAAACATAACACATGTAAACACAGGTGGTACTAACAGTACTAATAATTTAATGGGAGCAATAATAAGCAATAATGTTATTTAATTTTTTCACACTGGCCAATATCTAGATGGGAAAATGGGAATTAAAATACTGTAAACACAATAAAGGTTTCTTTAAATAGCATTTAAAATACTTTCCAAACCTTCCTTAGTTTCTTTTTATTCATTTAGTTTCTAAATAATCCTGACAGGCAGTGGTGCGTCCACAGCAGCTGACCTGAAAAATACTGTGCAGATCGGTCAAAATTGATGCCGTCTGTGGAGACATCAAACGGTATCCAACCCGTCTCATACAACAGAGGAGAGATACAGTACGCGTGGCCCTCAGCATCAATAAATCCATCACGTAAAATTTCACCTTTGAACCTGCACAAAAAAGAACACAATTTATTAGACATGTGAGTCTCACAAGAACTGTGTGGCTCACAGAGCCGATCTGTGAATGTATCCTTACTGAAACCCAGTGATTACAGGAAGAAGTAACAATTCATTTTATTATTGTGACAGAAAAGGAAAAACATGAGTACAGAGAAACTAATGAATAACAAACATGACTACAAACTCCAGCTTATGTATTTCCTTAACATCAAAGTCAAATCTTTCTCCTTCACAGTTGGTCATGACCACCTTTCAGCACTGGGAACTGCCTCATTACCCACACTGCCCTCTAAATACTAATAAACATATCTCTCACCTTAAAATTAAAGATTATAATCATATACTCCAAAAGCGCACCTGCAGAGAAGCTTCCCACCGGGAGGAAGGTCCAAACTGAGACACCTGAGCGCTTCTCCACCCAGCATGGAGCTGGAGTGAGGCATCACCTGGAAACAGGACTGGTTGTAATCTGCACAGCAGCTCATCAAAGTCATACAGGTGGCGCGGCAGGAGCACTTCTCCAGGACATCTCCACACCGTCCCCTGCATGTCTGACCTAGTAAACAATAGCTATTTACACTAATAAATAAATCAAAATCTATGTAACAACCGCACTGCCGCTATACGACATCATTTTCATTCTTAAAAAACAGCCTTACCAGCTGTGTGAGATGAAAACATAAGAAGCAATCCACAGAGGAAAAATAAGTTCCTGAAGTTTCCCCTCATCTTTGGCTCGGAGACCAGAGCACCTTTCACGCTCCTGCCTGTTACACCATGTCTGGCTGAAAGTCTGCCAAAGGTCATCGGAGGAAATTAAGTATCCGAGTGTGGTTACAGCTGTGAATCACGAGGCACTGATTCACAAACTAACGCAGACCGGAAGTTTTTATTTATTGATTTTCTTTCAGGAAACAGACAACGTGCACATATTCTCCCCAATACTCGCACTGTCACGTAACTCATTTCATGTTCAGCTATTTTTGAGTAACAAGTTTAACCAGTAACTCCTGCATGTCTCACTCGTCGTATTCACGTATAAACTCGCGAGATTTCAGGGCGAGCGTTTGGCGCATAAGCACAGCTCTCATCTTTCCTGCAAATAGACTGGAAATGAGCCGCGGGTGGTGGGGGTTGTTGCATTAAATGAAGCTACTGTTGTGTGTTGTGATTCGTGCCGTTTCGTTTCGAGTCCGCCGCGTTTACCGAACCCGGAATAAAAGATGCGACTTTGCTCTCAGTCAGCTAGCCTAGCAAGCTAACGAGCTAGCAGCAGCATCAGCTGCGGGTTAAAGACGTCAGTGTCGGGGAGGCTGCTCGCTGGGAAATGTATGTTCTCTACACGATTATCGCAGCTTTGGTTTGTTTCTTCATTTTGAAATGGATGAAGAGGAGGAGATATTTCACCGACCTGCAAAGGCTGGATGGTAAAACAGTTCTTATAACAGGTAAATGCAGCCAGCGCCTCACGTTTAGTCACCTTATTTGCTATTGAAGAAGAAGAAGAAGAAGAAACAGCCTTTATTGTCCCACAGAGGGGAAATTTGGGTGTAACAGCAGCCGCAGTTATTATAAATATAAATAAAGATATAATAATTCACACTATTAAGAAAAGAATATATATAAAATCAACAAACAATATTAACCTTAATACTACTAATAATAACACTATATACAATGTACATGATTGCAGTGCTAGTGGGGTTTAAATTTATAGTATAAGTCTAAATGCTGAATAATATTACAGTCAGATTTTAGATTATTCCATGCAGGAGTACAGTCATAGGTTTCACATGAGTGCTAACATATAAATGTCCTGTTTTTCCCCCATAGGTGGTAATTCAGGCGTAGGTAAGGAGACCGCTGCCGCCTTGGCTCTGAGAGGTGCCCGTGTCATCATCGCTTGCAGAGACCCGGACAAAGCTGAGAAGGCTGTGAGGGAGATCAAGGTGAAGAGCCACAGTCTGAACGTCCTTCACATGGAGCTGGATCTGGCCAACCTGCGCTCAGTGAGGGAGTTCTGTAAGAGCTTCCTCCAGAAGGAGAAGAGGCTTGACATCCTGATCAATAGTGCAGGTGAGGGTCTCGGCCACATCTGGGCCTCTTTATCTATGAAACAGTATCACAAGTTTAATCGGTGATGTTTGGGTTTATGTCTTAAATTCACCTCTTTCCTGTCTCATCTGATCTCATGGTTTTCCTTTCCCCTTGTGCAGGCATGCCCAGCATCCTCGACTGGACGGACGACGGCTTCAGCATGTGTTTCGGAGTCAACCATTTAGGTCACTTCCTTCTAACCAACCTGCTCCTTCCTCGCCTGAAGGAGTGTGCCCCCAGCCGGGTGGTGACCCTCACATGCTCCACCTACAAGTACCAGAAACTGGATTTCCAGGACCTCAACTACAACCTGCTTCCGTTCTTCACCTACTGCCGTAGCAAGCTGGCCAACATCTACTTCAGTCAGGAACTGGCTCGCATCACTGAAGGGAAGGGAGTGACTTCATACGCTGTGCACCCTGGTAAAGCTTTTTATCATCAATTCTCTCTAATCAGGTTTTAGGACGTCCTCCTCCTACAGTTTATCCTGAGAAGGGTTTAAAAGGCTAAAGAGTTCATTTTATCTTTGATGGTTTATCTTTCTCCTTTTTATACTGCGTTCAAATGTTTGTTTTTAATTCTCAGTCACTATTAAGTTTTTTCAGTTAAAGACAGTCATTTTTTGGTTCCACCATCTTTGTGTTCAGACACTACAAGGCATTAAAACACTGAGAAGTGTTTTCCATCATTTTCTGACATTAATAAAATAGACTGTATAACTTATGAGGAGACACTAAGAGTTTGAAAAGTGAAGTCAGAATGGGACACCCTCAAATCAGGAACTTTCAGCGTTCTCGATCTGTGACATCAGTGAACTCGTTCACCATGAAATTAATTTTCATAGCTTATTGAATGCAACATGTTTTTTTTATTTTGTAAGTTATGGTCCTCTTTAGAGTTGGAGGATGATTTATTTTAATGAGTTTTCCTCCTTCCTTGGTTTTTCAGTCTACCTTTTGCTCATGAATCCAGTCATCAGGGAAAATGTCAGAATAGGAGATGATGTCAGTACTGGATCTGAGATTCTTTTTCTGGATTAGGAAAAATAAAACCATGCACAGCAGCTGAAATTGACCGTCCTAACCTCCTCTTCTTCTTGACCGCTCAGACAGTTGAAGGCCTCATGTAAACACGTTGACACTTTTACAATGACGTCCCTGCTGATTTGTGTCGCTCCAGGTTTTATCCAAAGCGGCTGGACGTGCCACTACTCCTTCCTGTTCCGTATGCTGATGCAGGTGGTGATGTGGATGTTTTTTGTGTCGTGTGAGGTCGGGGCTCAGACTGTCATCTACTGTGCCGTGTCAGACGAAGCTGCCAAACACAGCGGGGGCTACTTCGTCGACTGCCGACCCGCCGCGCTCCGTCCTTTTGCCAAAGACGCTGGTGTGGCCAAAAAACTGTGGGAGGCCAGCGAGAGACTGGTGAAACTGGCTTAAGGAAGACGCTGAGGACACATTTAAATGACCCCTCCCCTGCTGGTCTTTGTGTACAATATTTATGCAGATTTTGTTGTTTTTATGAAGATTTTGTTGTGTATTTGAAATAAAATGCTTTCTTTTACAAACATCCTTTTTTCTATGTGTATAATTACAGCCACCGTGGGCATCCGGTCCAGGATGAAGGGAGACATTTAAGGTCCAAATTCTCCTTTAATAAAGCTGAGTGCGGTCTGCAAGAAAGACAGTAAAGCAAAGAGGAACTGTTATTGACACACATTATAAACGGTCATTTCAATTTCCTCCAGCAGAGGGCAGTACTGTGCACGCTGAACTCTTCGATGAACACGTACATATTCAGGTCGCTCAGACAAACGGAGTCCTGTTGAATTACTAAACAACATCAGTATGTCCAATAGTTATACTTTACAAACATTCTTAATAAAGAGGCGGTGGCCAGTAACATTTACAAATACAAACTGTACAAATGAAATAAAACTCTGTGACAGTTTACAAATACAAAGAAACTCACTTCTCCTCATTTACACGCTCTCAGCTTCCAACAGTTCCTACCTCGACTCTGCTCTTTACAAAGAACCGCTATTGGCAGCTAGAAATTACACAAACCAATCACAGAACATTTTACCCAGGCAGATTCTTGAGCTCTTAAAGTGATACACACATGCTTAAACAGCCCATTTTCAACACTGCATGTTGTTTTTGTAGTTGTGCAGCATATTCATTTAATGGTTCAAACATTTGGTTTATACCCTAAATTATGTGGTGATTATTCAAACATGATTTTGGTAAAAAAAAAAAAAAAAACTAATTTAGGTTTAATTTTGGTGTGTGTGTATTAAAGATACTCAATTGGGAGAATTACCATTTTAAAATTATTAATGAATAAGAATTTTCAATTTTATTTACATAGCGCCAAATCACAACAAACAGTGGGCTCAAGGCGCTTTGTATTGTGGGTAAAGACCCTACAATAATACAGAGAAAACCTAACAGTCCAAACGACCCCCTATGAGCAGCACTTGGTGACAGTGGGAAGGAAAAACTCCCTTTAACAGGAAGAAACCTCCAGCAGAACCAGGCTCAGGGAGGGGGGGGGTCATCTGCTGAGGGGGGGAGACAGAGATTAATAATAACTAATGATTAAATGCAGAGTGGGGTATAAACAGAGTGAAAGAGGAGAGTGAAGAAAAAACACTCAGTGCATCATGGAAACCCCCCAGCAGCCTAGGCCTATAGCAGCATAACTAAGGGAGGGTTCAGGGTCACCTGATCCAGCCCTAACTATAAGCTTGATCATAAAGGAAAGTTTTAAGCCTAATCTTAAAAATAGAGAGGGTGTCTGTCTCCTGAATCCAAGCTGGGAGCTGGTTCCACAGAAGAGGCGCCTGAAAGCTGAAGGCTCTGCCTCCCATTAAGTATCCTAGGAACCACAAGTAAGCCAGCAGTCTGAGAGAGAAGCTGTCAGTTTGCTCTCTGGGGAAAAAGTGAACCTGAGAACTCCTGTTGATATTGTTGAATGGAGCTTCAGACCATTAAAGATTATTTATTTATTTATTTATAAAAATACACAAACTGTAAATCAAAGATGTGGTGATTCCATCATTCAATTATAAGAAGTGAGGGGTGATAACATGGGGAAATACAGATGAAAGATATAAACTGCATACTGCATACTGCAGTCTGAAGAACAAGCCTGCACAGCCAAACTGAAACACACTGACCTGAACATTATCAAGGCTCATTTGATAGCCCTCATTTATTGTTTATATTTAATTAGAACAATTCAGCTGAATTTGTGTGGACTTCATTTCCCTGTGTTCATGTCCACCAGGTGGAGCAAAGCTAACACTGATAGACTGTGTTAGGGATAAATTCACCATCAGCCAGTTTCTTTACATTTTTTTATTTCTTGTTTCTTGGTAAAAATATTTTATGGTATTTTGTTGGAAGTAGTTTTTTTTTATACACACATGTACTGCATATGAGGGGCCTGGAGTTACTTGGATCTTAATACTTTTGGTCTTTTTTTAAGCACAATTTCTTCTTCTCTCCAACATCAGTGTCTGACCTCACAGATGTGCTTCTGGAAGAACGGTCAGAAATTCCCATAAACACTCCTAAACCTGTGGAAAGCCGTGAATCGCCACCTTATCGTGGTGGAGGGGTTTGTGTGTCCCAGTGATCCCAGGAGCTATGTTGTCTGGGGGCTTGTCCCCCTGGTAGGGTCTCCCATGGCAAACTGGTCCTGGGTGAGGGTCCAGACAAAGAGCGGTTCAGAAGACCCTTATGAGTGAAAAAACAAGGGAACAGTTTACCCTGCCCGGGATAGGGTTACCGGGGCCCCACCCTGGAGCCAGGCCTGGGGAGGGAGCTCGAGGGAGAGCGTCTGGTGGCCAGGCATTAGCCCGTGGTGCTTGGCCGGGCGCAGCCCAAAGAGGTTACATGGGCCTGCCCTCCTGCAGGCCCACCACCCGCAGGAGGTGTCGTAGGGGTCGGGTGCAGTGTGTGTCGGGCGGTGGCCGAGGGCGGAGGCCCTGGCGGACTGATCCCCG
Organism: Archocentrus centrarchus; assembly: GCF_007364275.1. Lineage (NCBI taxonomy): Eukaryota > Metazoa > Chordata > Actinopteri > Cichliformes > Cichlidae > Archocentrus > Archocentrus centrarchus. The sequence goes on along the minus strand of NC_044354.1, from coordinate 521,475 downwards.
GCTATCGAAACTGGCTATTGGGACATGGAATGTCACCTCTCTGGTGGGGAAGGAGCCTGAACTAGTGCGTGAGGTTGAGAGATATATAGTTGGGCTCACCTCAATGCATGGCCTGGGCTCTGGAACCAGTCTCCTGGAGAAGGGCTGGACTCTGTTCCAGTCTGGAGTTGCCCTCGGTGAGAGGCGGCGAGCTGGGGTGGGTATTCTTGTATCCCCCCGGCTTGCTGCCTGTACGTCGGAGTTTCACCGGTGGATGAGAGGGTAGTTTCCCTGTGCCTTCGGGCTGGGGAACGGGTCCTGACTGTTGTTTGCGCTTATGCGCCGAATGACAGTTCAGGGTACCCACCCTTTTTGGAGTTGCTGGGCGGGGTGCTGGAGAGTGCTCCATCTGGTGACTCCATAGTCTTGCTGGGAGACTTCAACGCTCACGTGGGCAATGACAGTGAGACCTGGAGGGGTGTGATTGGGAGGAACGGCCTGCCCGATCTGAACCCAAATGGTGTTTTGTTATTGGACTTCTGTGCAAACCACAGCTTGTCCATAACAAACACCGTGTTCGAACACAAGGATGTCCATAAGTGCACATGGCACCAGGACACCCTAGGTTGCAGGTCGATGATCGATTTTGTAATCGTATCATCAGATCTGCGGCCGTATGTTCTGGACACTCGGGTGAAGAGAGGAGCTGAGCTGTCAACTGATCACCACCAGGTGGTGAGTTGGATCAGGTGGCGGGGGAAGATGCTGGACAGACCTGGCACACCTAAACGTATTGTGAGGGTGCGCTGGGAACGCCTGGCAGAAGCCCCAGTCCGGGAGATCTTCAACTCCCACCTCCGGCAGAACTTCGACAGCATTCTGAGGGAGGCTGAGGACATTGAGTCCGAATGGACCATGTTCCACACCTCCATTGTTGAGGCTGCTGCTCAGAGCTGTGGCTGCAAGGTGGTTGGTGCCTGTCGTGGTGGTAACCCCCGAACCAGATGGTGGTCACCGGAGGTGAAGAGAGCCATCAAGCTGAAGAAAGAGTCCTATCGGGCTTGGTTAGCCTGTGGGACTCCGGAGGCAGCTGACAGGTATCGACAGGCCAAGCGGAATGCAGCTCGGGTAGTGGCCAAAGCAAAAACTCGGGTGTGGGAGGAGTTCGGTGAGGCTATGGAAAAAGACTTTCGGACGGCATCGAAGCCATCCATCCATCCAACCATTTTCTTCCGCTTATCCGGGGCCGGGTCGCGGGGGCAGAAGCCTAAGCAGAGAAGCCCAGGCTTCCCTCTCCCCAGCCACCTCCTCCAGCTCATCCGGAGGGACCCCAAGGCGTTCCCAGGCCAGCCGAGATACATAATCTCTCCAGCGTGTCCTGGGTCTACCACGGGGCCTCTTCCCGGTGGGACATGCCCGGAACACCTCACCCAGGAGGCGGCCAGGAGGCATCCTAATCAGATGCCCGAGCCACCTCAACTGGCTCCTTTCGATGTGGAGGAGCAGCGGCTCTACTCTGAGCCCCTCCCGGATGGCCGCACTCCTCACCTTATCTCTAAGGGAGAGGCCAGCCACCCTTCGAAGGAAACTCATTTCTGCCGCTTGTATTCGCGATCTTATTCTTTCGGTCACTACCCAAAGCTCGTGACCATAGGTGAGGGTAGGAACGTAGATCGACCGGTAAATCGAGAGCTTCGCTTTTACGCTAAGCTCCCTCTTCACCACGACGGACCGGTGCAGCGTCCGCATCACTGCAGAAGCAGCCCCGATCCGCCTGTCGATCTCCCGTTCCCTTCTCCCATCACTCGTGAACAAGACCCCGAGATACTTAAACTCCTCCACTTGAGGCAAGAACTCGTTCCTGAGCCGGAGAGGATACTCCACCCTTTTCCGGCTGAGGACCATGGCCTCAGACTTAGAGGTGCTGATTCTCATGCCAGCCGCTTCACACTCGGCTGCGAACCGTTCCACTGCGAGCTGGAGGCCCCCCCCTGATGAAGCCAACAGAACCGCATCATCTGCAAAAAGCAGAGATGAGACTCTGAGGCCACCAAGGAAGAAGCCTTCCGCCACCTGGCTACGCCTAGAAATTCTGTCCATAAAAATTATGAACAGAATCGGTGACAAAGGGCAGCCCTGACGGAGTCCAACACCCACAGGAAACAAATCCGACTTATTACCGGCTATACGGACCAAGCTCTCACTGTGGTTGTACAAGGACTGAATGGCCCGCAACAATGGGCCAGACACCCCATACTCCCGCAGAACCTCCCAAAGGACACCCCGAGGGACACGGTCGAATGCCTTCTCCAAGTCCACAAAGCACATGTAGACTGGTTGGGCAAACTCCCACTACAGAATCGCTTCGATGCCGTCCGAAAGTCAGCGATTCTGGCAAACCGTCAGGCGACTCAGGAGGGGAAAGCAGTGCTTCACTCACACTGTTTATAGTGCGGGGGGGGGGTGCTGCTGACTTCAACTGAGGCTATCGTCGGACGGTGGAAGGAATACTTCGAAGACCTTCTGAATCCCACTGACACGCCTTCTGTAGTGGAAGCAGAGTCTGGGGATGAGGGGGATGACTTGACCATCACTGGGGGTGAGGTCACTGAGGTAGTTAAACAACTCCTTGGTGGCAGAGCCCCTGGGGTGGACGAGATTCGCCCTGAGTTCCTGAAGGCTCTGGATGTTGTAGGGCTGTCTTGGTTGACATGCCTCTGCAACATCGCGTGGAGATCTGGGGCAGTGCCATTGGATTGGCAGACCGGGGTGGTGGTCCCCATCTTTAAGAAGGGAGACCGGAGGGTGTGCTCCAACTTTCGGGGGATCACACTACTCAGCCTCCCCGGTAAGGTCTATGCCAGGGTGCTGGAAAGGAGGGTGCGTCCGTTAGTCGAACCTCGGATTCAGGAGGAACAATGCGGTTTTCGTCCTGGTCATGGAACGCTGGACCAGCTCTTTATCCTCTCAAGGATATTCGAGTGTGCGTGGGAGTTTGCCCAACCAGTCTACATGTGCTTTGTGGACTTGGAGAAGGCATTCGACCGTGTCCCTCGGGGTGTCCTTTGGGAGGTTCTGCGGGAGTATGGGGTGTCTGGCCCATTGTTGCGGGCCATTCAGTCCTTGTACAACCACAGTGAGAGCTTGGTCCGTATAGCCGGTAATAAGTCGGATTCGTTTCCTGTGGGTGTTGGACTCCGTCAGGGCTGCCCTTTGTCACCGATTCTGTTCATAATTTTTATGGACAGAATTTCTAGGCGTAGCCAGGTGGCGGAAGGCTTCTTCCTTGGTGGCCTCAGAGTCTCATCTCTGCTTTTTGCAGATGATGCGGTTCTGTTGGCTTCATCGGGGGGGGCCTCCAGCTCGCAGTGGAACGGTTCGCAGCCGAGTGTGAAGCGGCTGGCATGAGAATCAGCACCTCTAAGTCTGAGGCCATGGTCCTCAGCCGGAAAAGGGTGGAGTATCCTCTCCGGCTCAGGAACGAGTTCTTGCCTCAAGTGGAGGAGTTTAAGTATCTCGGGGTCTTGTTCACGAGTGATGGGAGAAGGGAACGGGAGATCGACAGGCGGATCGGGGCTGCTTCTGCAGTGATGCGGACGCTGCACCGGTCCGTCGAGGTGAAGAGGGAGCTTAGCGTAAAAGCGAAGCTCTCGATTTACCGGTCGATCTACGTTCCTACCCTCACCTATGGTCACGAGCTTTGGGTAGTGACCGAAAGAATAAGATCGCGAATACAAGCGGCAGAAATGAGTTTCCTTCGAAGGGTGGCTGGTCTCTCCCTTAGAGATAAGGTGAGGAGTGCGGCCATCCGGGAGGGGCTCAGAGTAGAGCCGCTGCTCCTCCACATCGAAAGGAGCCAGTTGAGGTGGCTCGGGCATCTGATTAGGATGCCTCCTGGCCGCCTCCTGGGTGAGGTGTTCCGGGCATGTCCCACCGGGAAGAGGCCCCGTGGTAGACCCAGGACACGCTGGAGAGATTATGTATCTCGGCTGGCCTGGGAACGCCTTGGGGTCCCTCCGGATGAGCTGGAGGAGGTGGCTGGGGAGAGGGAAGCCTGGGCTTCTCTGCTTAGGCTTCTGCCCCCGCGACCCGGCCCCGGATAAGCGGAAGAAAATGGATGGATGGAGGTTCATATGTGTGTGAAGGCAGACGAGTGAATACTGTGGCAGTGCGTCAGTCCACAGTTTCAAACAGAAAAAAAGGTTTTGATACATAATCCTATATATGGAGAAAGGCCAAAATCTTTGCTTCTTTTGGTTTTGATGTTTAATTTGACAGTAAATAAGGAAACTAACACTTTATCTTTTTACCTCTACATTTTTATCCATAAAAGCAGGATCTTGTTCTCAGACTGTTTTTAATACAACATAAATTTCTCAGTAACAGCATAAACATGTTTGACCTGTAGGTGTTATATTTAGAGACTGAACAGCAACATTTACTTCCTGTTTCTTCATGAGTGTTTCAGTAAACTCACTTCATGCAGAGCTGTGAAAAAGGTTTTGCTTCCTTTGATTTCTTAGTCTTTTGCATATTTGTCTCACTTAAATGTTTCAGATCATCAAACAAACTTTAATATTAAAAATCCAGATTTTAATGATTTCATTTATTAAAGGAAAAAAAGATATCCAAACCTACATGGCCCTAAGTTGAAAAGTAATTGTCTCCCTTTGTTAAATCATGAATTGATTAACCAAGTTTTTTGGAAAGCTGAGTTAATTTCCACTACCGCACGCAGGCCTGATAAATGCCACACTTGCTGAATAAATAAATAAATGACTTAAATAGAAACTGTGTGACAAAGTGAAGCAGGCAGCAAAAGAGCAGAAAAAGTCAGAGTGCTGAGATTTAAACTCCTGCCTCAGTGATGGTCAGACACATGGTGACAGCTGTGATTCATCATGGTGATTACTTTTACAAATATAGTTATATATAAGAGTCATTCTCATCTGAAGCAAAGAAAACATGAAGTAAATTTAAAGATGCACTCTATAGAAAAAGCCTCTTAACACATCACATGATTAGGCTCCTTCGTGGTTGTTTAATATATGAGATATTAAAATCTCATTCTGTCCCAAATGCTGTAAACATTTATTTGAGGCTCAGAGAGACTGAATCTCCTTCCTCCTACATCCTGCACAATCTGCTGCCTGTAACAAACAGCTCCATCTAGTGGGGACAGATTCAAATGGCAGGTTCATTACTATCAGCTCCACCCATAACAGAGGAAATGAAACTTAACGTATGTACTTCACAGACGCATTAAAGGCTGGGATCTGTGCGGATGAACACAGATTTGTTGGATAAAAAGGACTTTATTTTGGTGAGTCTTACCAATAAATCATCTGGAAATCGTTGGAAATGGCTGAGAAACTTGTAATTATTGAAAACTTCCTGAGCTGCCATGTGTGCTCAGAGACTTTCAGAGATCCTGTGTCTCTGAGCTGCAGCCACAGCTTCTGTTCAAGCTGCCTGCAGAAATTCTGGGAACAAGCTAAAAACAAAAACTGTCCCATTTGTAAAAGAAGATCCTCAAAGGATGAACCATCCATAAATCTCTCTCTCAAAGAACTTGCTGACTCCTTTGCTAAGAGGCAGAGTGATAGCTCACCTGAAGAGAAGCAGAGGGAGGAGGTGGTGTGTGAGAAACATCCAGAAGTTCCTTACTGGTTCTGTGTGGATGAAGATAGAGCTGTGTGTCCTGTGTGTGAGTTTTCTCTCCATCATGGTCACAAAGTGGTTCCTGTAGAAGAAGCAGTCAGTGACCTGAAGGAGCAGCTGAAATCTGCCTTAAAGTCTCTGCAGGACAAGAGGAACAAATACAAACAAGTGGAGCAAACCTACAATGAAGTGACTGAACACTCCAAGAAGCAGCTGTTGTCCACAGAGAGGCAGATCAGAGCAGAGTTCAACAAGCTCCACCAGTTCCTGAGAGAGGAAGAGGAGTCCAGACTGGCAGCTCTGAGGGAGGAAGAGGAGCAGAAGGGGAGGACTATCAGCAGAGAGATGAAGATGATTGAGGAGCAGATCTCCTCTCTGTCAGACAGCATCTCTGCTGTTGAAGAAGAGCTGCAGAAACACAGCGTGCCATTCCTCAGCAGTTATAAAGCCACTCAGAGCAGAGCCCAGAGCTCACTGCCAGATCCACAGCTGCTCTCAGGAGCTCTGATAGATGTGGCCAAACACCTGGGCAACCTGTCCTTCAGAGTGTGGGAGAAGATTAAGGAGAAGCTCCACTTCAGTCCTGTCATTCTGGACCCAAACACTGCAAACCCCTGTCTCTGTCTGTCTGATGATCTGACCAGTGTGAGACATGAAGACACAAAGCAGCAGCTTCCTGACAATCCAGAGAGAAACACTAAGTATGCCCATGTTTTTGGCTCTGAGGGCTTCAGCTCAGGGAAACACAGCTGGGAGGTGGAGGTGGGAGACCATCCTCGCTGGAATGTGGGTTTAGTTAAAGAGTCAGTCGACATGAATGAATCATCTGTTTCTCCAGAAACTGGATTCTGGTGTTTAGTGCATAACAATGGAGAATACATTAATATTGTTGGTCAGCATGTGAGAGTGAAGAAGAGTCTCCAGAGGATCAGAGTCCAGCTGGACTATGACAGGGGGGAGGTGTCCTTCTACAACCCTGAAGACATGACTCCCATCTACACTCACAGACACACTTTCACTGAGAAACTCTTCCCATATTTTGGTCTTGGAAAATCAGGAGACGCCAAAATCTGTGATATCAAAATCTGTCATTCACTGAAACCTTTGAGCTGATTTTTTAATAATCTGTGTGCTGATTATTGTTTTTCTTCCAGGAATTCCAGTTAATTATTCAGAGGAGCAAAAATGTAGAACTACTGCTTAAAGAATGAATGAGAATTTTGGTCCTTCATCAAATTATTTGACATTTGTTGTGTTGGGAATTTTTTTTAATCACTTTTACTGTCACCATTTCTATATAATGTACTGAAGCATATTAGTGTGTTAAGGTTATTGGGGTAAATGTAGGGCCTGTAAGATCTATTACTCACACAGGTCTGGGGTCCTGGTGGAATGTGGGAACATCTCTGTTTCACATGACTTTTGTCACTTCATGTTGTATTTTAGGGGGTTTTATGACAGGTGGGCTCAAAAAGAGAAGGTTTGCAGAACCACCTGTGTTTGTGAAACATGACTTAATGGAGAGATAAGAGCTGGCTAAGTGGGGATGGAATTGAGAGGTGTTTTAACAGAGTTTTATTGTAGAAAGGTTCAACATTGTGACATTTGCCAGGACTATCATAAACCAAGAGATACCCAAATGACGTGTATGCCTTAAGCATGTGATTGACTAGTGGGTGGAACAGAGCCAACAGACGATTGGTTGGGGTTCAAGTTTTATGGGTTGAGACTTTATGCAAATTAGGGGAGGTCAAAGGCAAATGTGCAGTTACCATCTTTAAAGGTATAAATGTTGGCTCGCTCTTTGTCTCGGGGTCTTTTTCCCTTTTTTGCTCTTCTTTTTCCGGTCCTCTCGTTTTCTCTTCCTGTTTCCGCATCCTTTTCTGTCTCTGTGTGTGTGTGTGTGTGTGTGTGTGTGTGTGTGTGTGTGTGTGTGTGTGTGTGTGTGTGTGTGTGTGTGTGTGTGTGTGTGTGTGTGTGTGAAAGCAGAGGTTGTCTGCGCAATTGGTGAATGAAAGTTTGCATAAAATTGGGAGTAATAAGTTTAAATTAGGAAAATTAATCATTGAGGTTTAAAGTTAATATCGCAGCGTGTAAAAAATCTAAAATTAGATAATCTGGAGGGGTTAGAAGTGTTAATTTAGAGACCAAAAAGGGAAAATGTGAATAAAAGAGTAACCCATTTAAGTTTGATGAACCCCTGATAGAATAGCTGGATTGATTAAAAATAATAATAAAAAGTAGCATTAATTAGAGAGAAATCAATTCAAATTAAATTAAAAACTTAAAAGAATGTGGAAAAATAAATTCAAAAATTGGAAATTGAAAAACTTGAAATAAAGTTTAAAATGTTTAGGAGAATAAGGGGCAAAAGAGAATTAAATAAAATAAGTAAAAACAACATAATAGCAATAATATTTATATAGCTTGGACATAAACTGAGCCTAAAATAAGTAGATTGAACTAAAAATATAAATAGTAGGTGTGAGTGAGGTAATTGTTGGTAACATAATTTCAAGGGTCTCCATGATCCTTTTGGAGTGGAAGAAAGTAATGAGTGAAAAAAAGTGAGTAAAATGGGGTGAAAGAAGAGGTCCAGAGGTAAACAGAGTCCAAGAAAGCAAAAGCCCTCCCAGGAGTGAGAGCCTTGGAGCCGCTGCACAGGGGAGAGAGGAAGAGCAAAAAGTGTGCTAAAAAAGAGCTCTCTCCCAACTTTGCCTCTGCCTTTTATCGCCTAAACTCACACCTCCCCCTGCTGTTACCAGGAACAATGGGCATGCTTCCAATCCACTATGTATCGTACTAGTTCGATCCTCATGCACTGGCTCCATGACTTGTTCTCTGGGGGCTGCCAAAACAAACAACTTTCCCACGTGAAAATACCTCCCACCGGGGCACTACCTACTTGACCTTCTCACTGGCAATACTGTGTCAAAAGTGCACTGTGTACAAAGGTGAGCCTCTAAATATGAATGAGTGCAGTTCTACTAGTGGAAAGAAAAAACAAGGCCCTGGGCTGGGCAGGCCTCAGTCCTTTCCACTCACCTAAAGCATGCAGTGTTTCAGTGTATGAGTGACAATATAGGTGACAAATTATATACAATGTGACCATTAATTCAGATTAATATAGGTACTGAAAAATGATATAGTGAAATACCAATATCAGAGTGATAAAAATATCCAACGTAATAGAATGTGGAGCTCCACATTTTATTACCTCTTCTGTTCTAGTCTTCCTCTTCTATTACCTCTAGTACCAATTAACTGCAACACAGCTTCTCCATATACATAGAGGACTGCCAGTGTAACAGAGTTAATATTCTATTGGATTCCACTTGTCATTACTTTTTATTTCGGGTTCATGCATAGCGGGTGAAACAACGCCATCTCTTGGTGGTTAGCCGTGATAAGTGTAGTGGACACAGGGACCTCGTTGCCAGTGTATGAGAGAAGAGCACGAGGTGGGTTCACTTATGTTGACACTGTGGGAAAATGTTGTGTATCATCATCTTATGTCCTTTCTATTATCATTGGCTAACTGCAAGATGTAATTATAGCAATCAAGATGTTAATGAGTTGTATACGGTGCATTTGAGGGAATTAATAACATCGTTATAGATCTAATACACAAGTGAAAATGTCCGCTAGCTTGATGTTAATGTAAAATGCTATTCCTCGCAAGATGCTGTACTGTACTTGAGTCCTGACCAGTACATAATTCTGTTTCATGCAGGTAGATAATTTTTGTTTTTTTGTATTTCTTTCTACTAGAAATGTATTCAATATTGTTGTTAGGCCAGTATATGTCATGGGTCGGGGCGGCCGTGTGTTTGGTGGCAGTTTTTTTGTCTTCCAGCTGATCCGTTGGGGCAGGCAGCTGTTTCCTGTTGCTCATCAAGGTCGGGAATCTTTAGGAGGGGCTGAGAGGCGACTCGCCGCCAGATTGTTCGACCCACCTGTGAGCGGTGATTCCAGCCTCCACCACTCTGGAGCCCATCTACTCAGCCACCTGGTCCCCTGCTTCACCTGCTTCCGCCTGCCTGCCCCCGGACCACCTCTGCACCCGACTAACTCCGCCAGCCACTTCCCCGACCAGACTGTAAAACCTATTAGCCACATATAGATGGAAAGGTCAGCTTCAGTGCAGCAGATGTCGCCTCAACTTCTGCCAACCACTGCAACTAAGGATCAGAGTTAATTTGTCCTGCTGCCCTTATTGACGCGACAGAGATGCAGTTTTAAACATATAGTCACAAATCCACTGTCTGCTGAATCCTGCCATTCCCAAAAATGTCAACATTTGCCAACCATTTGCAGTTTTTCTGGCTTTAATCACAGTTTCTGGATGAGAGGGAGCAATTAGCTTCCTCTGTCCACTAAAATGTCTTATTTGGCAAATCTTTGCACTAAAATTTGGTTAAAGATGTTAGGGCATATAGGGCATAGTTGTCACAGTTATCACAGGATACTAAAAGCTAAGCACAAATATCACTTAATACCAGGTGCACTGTTAGAAAGCAAAGTTATGGATCAGGAACCACAGGTGTGTCAGAAGAACACATTTAGAGGACTGTTGGAATATTTTTAATCACCCCAATGCTGATATTTAAAGGTATTATTTCTACTTCTGATTATTTGCAACTAATCTGGTTTTTACACTGAAATAAAATGCATACTGTGTGTCTCAGAGTGGTGGGAGGACTCTTATTCATGTTCAGGGGCTGCAGGAGCTTCTGTGGCCGTTCGATAGCTGTCTGCTGTACCTAAGCGGGCACTCTCAGCTCATTCATGGAGGTTCTGCCTCCTGTACCGTGCCATCTGCTGTGGCCCAGAGTTGCTCATCCCAAGACTTCTGCCAAGCTCAGCAGTTTTATTGAACAACCCTAATGGGGTTCATGGGCAGGGCATCTGCCAGAACTGTTGCCCATTTTTTGATTTGTTTTCGGGGCTAAATCTGCCTAAATAACCCGCCCTTGGGCAAAATTGGCCTCAAATTCTCCCAACATCTAACTAGTATAGGTTGTAAATCCTTTATAATGAGCACTTTAAGGTGGCCATGAGAGGGTTAACTTTGACAATTGTTGAGATGGATTTTGCTTACTGTCATGATGATGAATTAAAAAATTCTTGTTGATGTTTGTGCCCTTTTAGATAATAGGGGAACTTAATGAGAGTCTCTGATGAGTATCTGTGGGGGATAACAGGTGACCCAGTTTTTCAAAGATGCTGACCAAGCAAAAACCCAAAACAAAGGATGGAGGAAGAGTATAAATACCACGCTTAGAAGAGGAGAAGGAAGAAGAAAGGGGGAGAGGATGTAGGGATAGTCTGTGTCCATGCTGTCTATTTTTAGTGCAACAACTAAGGGACAACCTCCCGGGAAGACGTTTTGCTTTTTACTTTTCGTCTTTTGCTTTTGTGTTTGTATATTTCTGAGTAATAGTAACTTTTTGCAACAGATCTTGCTCATCACCATGGATCATTTGGACAGTTTGATTTTATTCGGACTCATACTTAATCTCAGCACGTGCTTTCCTCGGTCGGAGGGAGTGACCAGGAAGCCGGGCCATGATCAACAGGTTCTCTCTTCTTCCCTCCATCGCTCTGTGTGTGTATCTCTGTCCTAAATATGCTACTGTCTGTGTCTTGCTTTGACTATGCTATGTGTGTAACTAAGATATCTAATAAACAGCCTGCACCAGAACCTGCTCAACCCTGTGATCTGTTGGTAACTATGGTTTTAACTGCGTTTTAATTTGCAGCCAAAAAGGAACATGGAGACCCCTAAAAATAGAACAAACAGGACTATCTGAATTTGGATTTGATATAGGAAGAACAGGCGTATTACATAGACTGGTAGCATGCCAGCCTTCAATGGCTCATCAGTATTAAGCCTGATATCTTCAGTGGCATGTGACTTAAGTGGATATTGCCTAATAAGGTAATTTGAGCCCAGGTTTCAGCTCAACTGTATCAGGCTGGGTAAATTTGACCCTGCCCACATTTGTTTTGCTCAGTTGAGATGGAACCTGTTTCAATAACTAATCATGTTCAACTAATAATTGAATTTGGCTTACACATTTTTATCTACTAATCCTTTAGTCTCAACACGTTTTCATTGAAATCCTAACAAACTGTTTTTAGAAATGTGCATGCATTTATTGTGTAGTTAGATCCCCTCTAAAATAAGAGTTGTCTTCCTAAACCCTCTTTGCAGTACATGAGAGCATGTCCACGAGCAAACTGCAGAATGACATGAGGTTCAACATTTGGCACTTGTTACCAGTTTTCAGTTCATCAGGTAGAATGACAGCAGCAGCCACGCCCTGTGGATCAATGTAAATGTCATTGTTATTGATGAGAATGTTTTTTTTTTGGTTTTTTTATCAGTTCATCATAGCACAGTTGATAGTCTTTGGACTCGTGTTCCTCATCAAACAACAAGTGTAAGGCAATCTCGGCTCCTCAGCTGCTCAGCCTCTTTCACTTGAGTCTGTAAACGAGCTCTCTCGTTTTCCATCGTGTGTTCAGAACGGAGTCTTCCATCTTTCGGTTGAACCTGAGACACAGTCTCTGTGTCTGTTGCATCGTCTGCATACAGTTCATCAGTGGTACACATGATTTTGCCTCTACAGAACACAGGATGTCTCTTCCCATGGATTTATTGAGGTGTCAGCAAAGTACAATACTTGTGAGACAATAGCTTTACCTGCCACCCTCATCTGGACTGGCTGGGTTAATGGATCACTTGCATCTTTCCAGAGAAGCCAAGGTTTTTCACAGAAGATGAAGACAAGGGGAGTCCTCCTCCCTCATGAGTAGGTGTCCCCTGTATCAGTCATGAAAGAATGTTCATGTTCTGCATTTCCACAGATATGACAGGCTCACTTGATGAATTAAAGGATACGACAGTTAGCTCCTGTTCCTCCTCAGGCCTCTTTGGACCCCCTTATGGCCAACATATTGCTGGCCCCACCCAAGGGTTCATGTGGCAGTCTCTCAGGAGGTGACCTGTCTGGCCACACCCCCAACATGCAAAATTACTTCTAGGCAGGTTATTCCTCTGTCGAGTGGCCTGAGTGAGTCTAAGTGGATGTGCTGGCTGAGACAGTCCTCCTCTCCTTCCTCCACGCTAGGCCACTCTGCCTCTCATCTGCCTCCTGCCTCTCCCACGGGTTTACAAGTGCAGATTGTCATCTTGATTATCCTGCATGTGTACAACAGGCATAGCAGATTCAGTTAGAGCATTATGGGAAATTGAGGCAGGAAATCTACCCGTTACCTGTGTGGTGTTGACAGCTGGAGGAGCAGGCTGAGTGTATATGAGAAGGTGCTGCAAGACTCTGAGCAGTGTTAGCAGTCAGCACTGGGGCCTGAACCTCAGTGTGCAGTTATCAGAGGTACTTTAGCCTTCTCCTTCCTCTGTTTGGTCAGTTCTCACAGTCTCTCCTCCGCTGGAATGTATGCAGCCATTTTACAGGATTTCTCCTTCTAGCTCAGAAAAATCTCCACCATCAGGATCCTGCTCCCTGTAAAACTCCACAACACAGTGCGATGCATCTCCAGATTCACATCATCAGGCAGGATAGTCAAGCATACTCTGCTCAGCTCAGTGGCATCTCTGCCAAAAGAGCTTAAATGTCACCAAGTACAGAGCAGCTCCTGCAGAATTTTCTCCAAGGAAATGATGACTTACTTGCTCTTTGTGTGATGCTGAGAACATCACCCCCCCTCCTGCCTCCTTTACAGGAAGGTCGTCCTCTTCCTTCTCCAACTGTTGTTGTTTGGTAAGGTTGCTGTGGAGATCTGCAGTGTCATCTAAAACCATCTGTGGACACACTGTTAGCAGAAAAACAACAGGCTGCATTCTTCTTTTTTACTGTGCTCTTTGTTGGTCAATTAAGGTCACACTGGGTGGGTATAATATATATATATATATATATATATATATATATATATATATATATATATATATATATATATATATATATATATATATATCAGTGGTGGATGCTGGTCTTTCAAGGAGGAGAAGCTCAATTTCGGCCTACATCATAAAATGTGTGTTTATTTATACAGCAGCACCCGCTGGACAGAAACTGCGATAGAAGTCAGTCTCCAAACACAAGGAGCTACAAAAAAACCACCAGAAATAGAAGCTCGATTTGTCGCTAGTCGTTTTTTTTTTTTTGTTTGTTTGTTTTTTTCGCTAGTCGTTTTTAACAATGAAAATGCTGCTAAGAGGATTAGGAAAGTCTCGGTTCAACTCAAAACAAAAGCTCCCATGGATGTTTACACCAAAAGATTGTTGATTCGCTCATTTCGCTGTCAATCAAAAAGGGATTCAGCCTCAGACAGATCATCCAATCATCATGCAGAAGCTGAGCGTCCGGGCCGGCCGAGGCCAGCCCACTGCCCCATAGACCCCCAGAGACGCTGAGCGTCCGATGGGCGGGACAAAGCCCAGCATTTATCCAATGACTCGTCTCGTTTCGCTGCTTTCTTTGCTTCGCTATTGAGCTCTGCGGGCGCTCAGCGTCCACACTGTTTAAAGCACTGAGAAGCTGCGGGAATGAGTGAGAGGAAAGCCGCGTCGTTACCAGTGATAAGAAGCTGATTCTGAACAAAAGTTGAGCGCATTGGAGGGCATATTTAGTCAATGACATGTACGCACAACAGTATATGTTTGATCACTTATTTTTTGACATTTTAGGGGAAGCTGAGCTTCCCTTGCAGTCTTAGAGCAATCGCCTCTGATATATATATATATATATATGATTGGTCCACATTCTCCACATGAGCTCTTTAAGATGATGCTGGCTCATCATTTGGGACTTTGTATGTGACCAGATGGATTTGAAGTGAGCCAGAGCCCAGAGCTCACTGTCAGATCCACAGCTGCTCTCAGGAGGACGCTTCTTTTTTTTTTCTAAGTAGTTAAAGTTATTTATTTGTGTGTTGTTACAACTAAACATTACCTGAAAGCACTGGACTATCATGAGTTGGAGTCATTACTATTCAGCAAAATACGAGGGCAAAAAATAAATAAATAAAACAAACAAACAAACAAAAAGAAAAAGAATTGTTTCTCATAATGTCCGACACAAATAGGTGAGAATCTGGAAGTGTCATAGATAGGAATTCGAATATCCCACATTTCCATTGATTTATCTTTAATTTTCCAAATTCATATCTACCAGACTCGAATTTGAAATATTCCAGATTCTCATAAGTTAAACTGTTCCGTAGATAGGATCTGGAATGATCCATATTCTCATCTACCACACGTGACTTTGAACTATTTCAAATTATCATCTATTATACTGTTCCTCAGATAGGAATATTGAATATTCCATTTTCCCCCATCTGTTATCCTCCCGGAACGTGAATGCCATCAAATATTCCTAGGTGTCACCTGTGACACTGTGCCGTAGATTGGAATCTGATATATTGCAAATTATGATCTACCAGACACGACCTTGAACTATTCCAAATTCTCAGTTTTTTTTTAACAAAAGGAAAAAATTAAAATAATTTAAAAAATTAAAAATTAAATTAAATTTTAAAAATTATATAAAACAAAATAAAACCAGCCCCCCTACACATCTCAGTTCTGTCAGGATGCAGTATTGTTGTTGCTGTGGCGCTCTCCTGCCTCCTCCATGCAGGAGGCAGGCAGCATGGAGTTCCTCCGCCCCTCTAGGGTGGGACTGGTGGTCAGGGCAGTCACAGCTGTTTCTTGTTTGGTGGCCATCAGTGCAGTATTTAAGGCTCTGCCTGATGCCCCAGTCTTTACCAGAGTGTCTGTGATTGTGGGATAGGAACTCCAGGCCTTCTTATGGATTTTGCGCTTCTGCTCATGCCTCTGTGTTTGTTTCACACTTATGCTACTAAGTTCAACTCTGTTTGCATTTGCCAGTGTTTTGGATATTCCCACCTGCCTTACAGACCTTTTGCCTGCCTGCCCTCCTGGACAACCTCAAGGCTTCCACAGCAACTTCAATTCCCTTACACAGATTTCACAAGACCGGGGCATAAGTAAGACCCTCTGCACCTTCCTGGAACAGTCTGTGTAACACTAACTTCCTGCTGCCCAATTTTAACTTTTCCTTCTCTCAATCCAGAGAGGTGTCCTCTCTCCACCGGTGTGTTCCCTCCATGCTTGGTTCCTGTGAATGAACGCCCTATCTGAACCTCCTCTGGGATTTTCCCCTCCTGACATTCTGACTTTGTTTTCTGATGTTGTAATTAAACTTTGTGCAGTTACCTCCTGCTGTCTTGTCCTGGTTTGCATTTGGCTCCTCTTTTTGCCCGCGGCTGTTAGCCCTGACAAGCTCACTAAGGTGAATGCAAAAACAATCTCATCAGACATATACACCCATAAACAAAATCAATGCAAAAGATGACAGTGACTTCCAGTGTAACAATAAAGAAAGCAAATAAAGATGTAAAAGCAATAATATCCTTTTGAGCAGAATTTTGTACTAAAGAAGAGTTGAGGATACCAAATATAGCAACAAGTGGACAAGGCTGCAGATTCACTTTGAGAACAGAAGAAATAATTGAGAAGTAACTAGACCAAAAGTGATATAATTTAGGACATAAAAAGAACATGTGGCTTAGATGACATGGAGAACCTTTACATTTATAACATATATCCACAACATCTGGGTAAATCTCAGAAAGCATAGATTTAGAGAAATGATCCCTATGTACATCAGGCTAAGACGAGCACAAGAGCTCTTCGCTCAGCTGTATTCCCATCTCTTTATCTCATGCGTTTTTAATTTTGATACTTCAATCAATACTTAAATAAGTTAAATAAAATTATAGGTCTTTGATATCAGACCTTTCTGATGTGGATTATATGAGAGCATGTTTTCCCAGGGCTGTTCAGGGGGTACAGAAGGGAAATTTGGGAAATATTTAGAAAAAAATTTCTGCTATGCTGTAAGCTGTAAGAACCCACGAGAATCTGGGCAGTATCCAACATGGTGGCCCGTCACTGACTGCTAAACCTTCATTGATTAGTTTTTTTCCGCCAACTTCTTGTTAGACAGTGTCATAGGCAATTAAAAATTCGAGGCACTTTTTTTTCTCTCTCTCTCTGACTTTAACACTCTGGAGCACGACAAAGAGGATCTGGACGGCTTGCAGGTGTATACCGACGAGTGTTTTGAGTGGATCATCATGGGCAAACCGGACAGGACTCCAACTCCCTCCAGCAGCAAAGGAGCTCAGTCAACTAAAAGAAGCGTCCTCTCCACAAACCAGCACTATGATGGACATTCATATCCATTAATAGCAAGCCGAATAGTTTCAACGCCCGCCTGGCCCTGGTTGAAATCCTCCACAAGGAGTTACAGGCCTTGCAGGAGTCCGTAGAGTTTAGCCAGCAGCAGGTGGAAACACTCGCTGCTGAAAATGCTGTGCTCAAGGAGTCGGTGAAATCCCTCACCGAGGGAATGAACCGGCTCACTAAAGAAAATAAAATGATTAAAGATACCGTTATTGAGCTCGAGGCCCGAAGCATGAAGGATAACCTCATATTTTCGGGCATCCCGGAAAAAGCAGAAGACGACCCAGAATTAACTGTGAAATCTTTCTTTCAGACCCACCTGAAGCTCCCAGAGGACACCATGAAGACCATCTTCATGGTGTCATCTTTCATACACCATGAAAGATGACACCATCTTTCATGACCATCTTTCATAGAGTCCACCACCTGGGAGTAAGTGACCCGACCCAGACCAATCGTGGGCAAGTTTGAACATTATAAAGAAAAAGAGCTGGTGAAGAGCCGTGGCCGGGAGCTGAGAGGAACGGACTCCAGTGTAAATGATCAGTTTCTGTAAGAGATCCTGGAGTGACGCCAGGTCCTGTTCCCCATACGGAAAAAGTTCATGCAAGAAGGCTCCCGGGCTGTAATCGCTGTGGATAAACTGTACCCCGAACCCACTCGCATTTCCGGTGGCGCTGCTCTGCTGGCGACTCGGACTCGTATGCTTCTGCTCCAGCTGTTGTTTTATCGTTGTTTCAACGTCTTTTATTGCTTTTTTTCCCCTGGAGTGATCGTGTATGCGTGTATGTGGACTATTATGCCATTATTCACTCACAGACTGCTTTTGGCGCTCATTACCTTAAAACGTCTGCATACGTGTCAAACTTTTCCACACGCAGAAGGTGAGTCTCTACTCACTTATTCCAGAGACGGACTGTTTTCTCTTCGCCCTTCTTCAACTACACCGCCTGCAGACCTGGTGATCACAGAGACTTGGCAATCCTGACATACCGAACTCTGTTTTCAAGCTGGATGGGTTCTCAGTTGTCAGGGCAGACCGTAATATAAACTCTGGAAAAAGCCGAGGAGGAGGCACTTGTGTGTACATCAGTGGATCATGGTGTAGTAACTACTCTGCAAGGGAAATCGTATGCAACTCAGATGTTGAGCTGCTGTGTCTCTCTTTGAGACCTCATTATCTTCCGAGAGAGTTTGACAGCATTTCAATTTGTGGAGTTTACGTTCCTCCGGGCGGTAACGCTGCACAGGCTGCAGCTCATATTGCAGACTGTGTCCAGCAACAACTGGAGCTCACCTGGAGCTCCAGTTGTCATAATGGGGGATTTCAACAACTGCAAATTGGAGATATCTCTCCCTGGATATGAACAATATGTCAACTGCTCCACCCATGACAGTAGGGTTTTAGACAATGCTATGGAAACATAAAGAACGCATACTGTGCTAAACCAAAACCACCTCTTTCTAATTCTGACCACAACACAGTGCATTTAATCCCTATATACAAAACTGTGCTTAAAAGGAGCAAACCACAGCTCAAGACAGTGTCTGTGTGGTCGGAGGACACTATTGAGTCTCTAAAAGGTTCTTTTTTATGCACAAATTGGGACATTTTTCACAAATTGGAAATTAATTCTTAAGTGGAAACAATAACAGACTATCTAAAGTTCTGTGTTGATCGTGTGGTTCCTCAAAAGGTGGTTAAAGTTTATCCCAATAACAAACCTTACATCAGTAAAGAAATTAAGAACTGTATCAACCGCAAAAAAAATTGCTTTTAAAAAACGGGATTGTATAGGGCTGATGATGCGGTTCTGTTGGCTTCATCAGGGGGGGGCCTCCAGCTCGCAGTGGAACGGTTCACAGCCGAGTGTGAAGCGGCTGGCATGAGAATCAGCACCTCTAAGTCTGAGGCCATGGTCCTCAGCCGGAAAAGGGTGGAGTGCCATCTCCGGCTCAGGAACGAGTTCTTGCCTCAAGTGGAGGAGTTTAAGTATCTCGGGGTCTTGTTCACGAGTGATGGGAGAAGGGAACGGGAGATCGACAGGCGGATCGGGGCTGCTTCTGCAGTGATGCGGACGCTGCACCGGTCCGTCGTGGTGAAGAGGGAGCTTAGCGTAAAAGCGAGGCTCTCGATTTACCGGTCGATCTACGTTCCTACCCTCACCTATGGTCACGAGCTTTGGGTAGTGACCGAAAGAATAAGATCGCGAATACAAGCGGCAGAAATGAGTTTCCTTCGAAGGGTGGCTGGCCTCTCCCTTAGAGATAAGGTGAGGAGTGCGGCCATCCGGGAGGGGCTCAGAGTAGAGCCGCTGCTCCTCCACATCGAAAGGAGCCAGTTGAGGTGGCTCGGGCATCTGATTAGGATGCCTCCTGGCCGCCTCCTGGGTGAGGTGTTCCGGGCATGTCCCACCGGGAAGAGGCCCCGTGGTAGACCCAGGACACGCTGGAGAGATTATGTATCTCGGCTGGCCTGGGAACGCCTTGGGGTCCCTCCGGATGAGCTGGAGGAGGTGGCTGGGGAGAGGGAAGCTTGGGCTTCTCTGCTTAGGCTTCTGCCCCCGCGACCCGGCCCCGGATAAGCGGAAGAAAATGGATGGATGGATGGATGTATAGGGCTGAGGACAGTGCAAAAAGAACTCAACCAAAGGCTGAGGGAGGCTAGGAATAAACACAGAGCTATTATGGAGAAGAACTTCTCATCGAGGGATGCGAAGAAGTTATGGGACTCTGTGAAAGCAGCTGTCAATATGACCACAAAGAGAAGGCGTCTTATCACAGATGACGATCTTAAAAAAAGCTAATGAGCTCAATAACTTTTTTATGAGGTTTGAAACACAGAATCTCTCTTCAGAGTGTGACAAAGTACTACAGTCTATTGAGCTTGCTGATTCTTGTTCTAGGCCATTCTTTAATCCTTCCAAATCCAGTCACTCTTTAGTGGGGTTAGTAAAAATAAATCCACTGGCCCAGACGGTATTTCTGCTTTTCTTTTAAAAACCTGTGCTGAAGAGTTCACTCCGGTTTGGTGCCCAATCTTTCAGCAATCACTTGATCAACATACTGTTCCTGCTCTTTGGAAAAAGTCAATTATCATTCTTGTTCCCAAGAAATCTAGCCCATCTGATAGTAACGACTACAGGCCAGTGGCACTAACATCAGTAGAAATGAAGTGTCAAGAGAAATATGTTGTGTCCCTCTCGAAATTGGAGATAAATCCGGGTCTTGATCCCTTCCAGTTCGCCTACAGACAAGGACGGGGTATAGATGATGCCATCAGTGGCATCACACACCTAACTCTTAAACATCTTGAAAATCCAAAGGCCTATGCCAGTCTTTTGTTTATAGATTTTAGCTCTGCTTTTAACACTCTACAGCCCCATCTGCTTATGAAGAAACTTCAGCAGATGAATCTTAATCCTCTTCTTATTAAATGGTTTTATTCTTTTTTAACAAACAGATCACAGCTTGTTAGAGTTAACAGTACTCTGTCAGAGCCAAGGTCCATCAGTACTGGAGTTCCCCAAGGCTGTGTTACCTTTCCTGTCCTCTTTACCATTTATACAAATGACTGCACTGGGAATTATGTTTTTAAATTCTCAGATACTGCTATTCTCAGCTTGCTGGATAAGGATAAGGACCCCTCGTCATATTTTGATGAGGTTCGGTCTCTTGTTCAATGGTGCGAGGACCACCACCTTATTATTAATGCAAGGAAACAAAAAGAGATGCTGATTGACCCCAAGTCTTTAAGTGATAATCTCCCGCTTTTTATCGAAGACCAGAAAATAGAACAGGTCTGTTCTTACAGATATCTGGGTGTTCACCTAGACAATCTGTTCAAGTGGGAAACTCATGTTAATATGTTGTGCTCTAGCCTGCAGCAAAGATTGTATTTTGACACAACCATTTGACACAACCATTCTCACCAAGAGGGTAGTCAGGGAGACTATGCTGTAGTCACGCGAGACTTTGTGAATCTCGGCAGTATCGTTAATGGCGGCGTGACTCTATCAGCAAACATTTGCGTGATTAGCCTTTTTTTTTTTCGCCAATTTATAACTAGACAGGCTTAAAACTAAAAAATATAGGTAGTTTCTTAGCCTAACTTAAATTATTTTCAACAATCTGGAGGACGGTGAAGAGGACCTGGATAGTTTGCTGCGGTACATCGACGGGTGTTTTGAGCGAGTCGTCATGGGGAAAACAGACAAGACGCCGACTCCCTCCACCAGCAAAGCAACGCCGTCCACAAAAAGAAGCCGCCCAGAAGATTCCCCAGAGGCAACTTCGCCACCCACCACCAATATTGTGGACATTCTGGAGTCCATTAATAACAAATTGTCCAGCTTTGACACCCGCTTGGCCCTGGTTGAAATCCACCACAAGGAGTTTCAGGCCCTGCGGGAGTCAGTCGAGTTCAGCCAGCATCAGGTGGAAACACTGGCTGCTGAAAACGCTGTCCTCAGAGAGTCGGTGAATTCCCTCACCGAGGAAACGACCCGGCTCTCAGAAGAAAATAAGAAAATTAAAGAATCGATTATCGAGCTTCAGGCCCGCAGCATGAGAGAAAATCTTGTGTTTTCAGGTATCCCGGAGAAGGCAGAGGAGGACCCGGAGGCTACAGTGAAGGAATTTATCCAAACTCACCTGAAGCTCCCGGAGGACGCCGTGAAGACCATCGCCTTCCATAGAGTCCACCGCCTGGGAGGGAAGCGACCCGGAGCACGCAGACCCAGACCGATCGTGGCCAAATTCGAACACTTCAAAGAAAAAGAGCTGGTGAAGAGCCGCGGCAGGGAGCTGAGAGGGACGGACTTCAGCGTCAACGACCAGTTTCCAAAGGAGATTCTGGAGCGACGCAAGGCTCTATTCCCCATCCGGAAGAAGTTCATGCAGGGAGGCTCCCGGGCTGTCATCGCCGTGGACAAACTGTATGTGAACGGACAGCTTTACCGAGACAAAAACACCACGCCATGGCTCTGCTGATCGATCAGGTGATCTGTGTCCATATAAACGTTCTTTTCTGAGTTTTTTTTTCAACTATCTAAACAGTACCATTAAATAGTCTAAATCTGTCTAAGTAGTACCATTAACGCCGACGAGTCAGCATAGTACCGTGATCGTTTGTTTGTTTGTTTGTTCTGTTTTGTTTTCCCCTCATCTAATTTCATTCTTATGTCACTTAGGTCACTTTTTACACGTCTTTTTTCTTTCTGCACTCAGCAATATGTTTACGTCACTTACAATGCTACAGTTTACTACACTAACATACAGCGCAGATGCACACACACCAACATACAGCGCACATACACACGCACACATCAATATAAAGGGCACACGCCAACATACAGAACATATGTACACACACACACACATCCTTAGTGAGCACACAACAGTCCATCAGTTAGTTTAAATATGAGCACACTCAGATTTGTCTCATGGAATGTGCACGGGGCTGGTTCGAGGGAAAAGAGACTAAAAATTTTTAATCGGTTAAAAGACTTAAAAGCAGATGTTGTTTTTCTACAGGAGACACATGTGTCCAAAACATCTGTGCTCACTCTTTCCTCTCCACAGTTCCCTCACACGTACTCAGCCTGCTATAACTCCAAACAAAGAGGTGTAGCTATATTGATTAACAAGAAGATAAACTTTAACATTAGCAACAGTACAATAGATCCTGAAGGTAGATTTATAATACTTAATTTATCTATACAGAATACAGATTTATGTATTGCTAGTATATATGGACCAAATGTTGATGACCCCTCCTTCTTTCATGCTTTGTTCACTTCACTCTCAGATCACTCTGACACCACACTTGTAATAGGAGGAGACTTCAACCTGGTACTTAATGCAGATATTGACAGGCTCAGTACAGCAGTGAGTCAGAGGAACTGGCAGTCTGCAGACATTCTTAAACAGTACATGAAGGATTTTGGACTTTGCGATGCTTGGCGTTCACATCACCCTACTTTGAGAGATTATAGTTATTTCTCACCAGTACACAAATCTCATTCCCGCTTAGATTACTTTTTAGTTAGCAGCTCCATAATGATGGATATCACAGACACTCAGATTCACCCTATTAGCGATCATGCACCGGTGTCTATGTCTCTGACACAGAAAAGAGTCACACCACCAATCAGGAACTGGAGATTTAATACATCATTACTTAAAGAAGAAGATTTTATTAATTATTTCAAAAAGGAATGGTCAGCATACTTAGAATATAATGATATTCCAGGAATATCACCATGTGTTCTTTGGGAAGCAGGAAAGGCAGTAATGCGGGGCAAAATAATATCTTACTGCTCGCATAGGAAAAATAAAGAAAAAGCACTTGTGTTAGAATTAGAACAAAAAATTAAATCTTTAGAAACTGCCTATGCCGCTTCACCACAAGAACATACAATTATCAGCCTGAGGAAACTGAAACTGGAGCTAAATGAAATAATTGATAAAAGGACACAATTTATGTTGCAGAGGCTGCGTTTGGAAAACTTTGAGCATGGAAATAAATCTGGAAAATTCCTGGCCAAGCAATTAAAACTGAATAAAGAAAAAACAGCTATTTTTTCTATTAAAGACTCGACTGGTATTATTACTCATGACCCACAACAAATAAATAACTCTTTCAAAGACTTCTATGAAGCCTTATATTCACCACAGATTAACCCATCTGATACTGAAATTGAAGAATTTCTTAATAATATAAATCTACCAAAACTAAATGACAGCCAGGCTGCAGCTCTGGATTTACCTCTTTCATTGTCTGAACTTAGTGAAGCCCTACAGCATCTCCCAAATAATAAAGCCCCAGGCCCAGATGGTTTTCCAGCCGAGTTTTATAAAGAATTTTGGTCAGAGCTAGCTCCCATTTTTTTCAGAATGGTAACTCAGATTCAGAGTGATCACATCTTATCTCCAACCTTAAACTCTGCTAACATTAGCCTGCTTCTTAAACCAGGCAAAGACCCCACACTCCCATCCAGCTACAGGCCAATCTCTCTCATTAACCCCTTAACTGGCAGCAAAAAAATCACCTGACAAAAACTACATAACGCCTTCTGGTTATTATTGGCTCTGAACAACCCATTTCATAGCCTATTAATCGGCCGCGTCTGGTCCGCGGGCCGAATGAAGTGCATTTATATGGCAGGCTAGACCCGCCCATTTTGACTGACACCTCATTCGGCCAATCATGTTAAGAAATGGGTTTCCCAGAGCCAATAATACTCAGAGGGCGTCACGTAGCTTTGTCAGGTGATTTGGTGCAGCCAGTTACATGATTGGCCGAATGACGTGTCAATAAAAATGGGAGGGTCTAGCCTGCCATATAAAAGGGACTACAAACGGCCCGTCACCGGGCCCTTGCCAGTTAAGGGGTTAATGTAGATCTTAAAATAATTTGCAAAGCCCTTGCCAAAAGATTAGAAAGTATTACTCCATTTATTGTACATCCAGATCAAACAGGCTTTATCAAGGGTCGGCACTCAGCCAATAATACACGTCGACTGATAAATATAATAGACTATTGTTCTATTAACAAATTAGAGACGACAATCGTGTCTTTAGATGCAGAGAAGGCATTTGATCGGGTAAATTGGAAATTCTTACTAGCAGTTCTGCAAAAATTTGGATTCGGTTCATCCTTTATAAACTGGATCAGAACACTACACAGCTCTCCGAATGCGCGTGTTAGGACAAATGATCTCATTTCACAAAGTTTCAGTCTGCAGAGGGGCACTAGGCAGGGCTGCCCACTCTCTCCCTCTCTTTTTGTAATTTTCATTGAGCCACTAGCAGCAGCAATCCGTCAAAATGTAAATATTAAAGGGATTCAAACTGAAAATATGGACCATAAACTTAGCCTTTATGCTGATGATGTATTACTTTTCCTTGGGAATTCACAAGGCTCTCTTTTGAAGACTATCACACTGATAGATAAGTTCTCATCTATATCTGATTACTCTATCAATTGGAGTAAATCAACAGTTTTGCCTCTGAATTGTAGTTTCCAGAGAACCTCTAGGACCCCACTAAAGTCAGGAAATATTAGATATTTAGGCATAAATTTTTCCGCCAGCCTCTCAGACTTGGTACGATTAAATCATATCCCCTTATTAAAAACAATAGAGGATGATCTCACACGTTGGAACAGTTTACCTATATCACTCATGGGGAGAGTTGCTGCCATTAAAATGATGGTTTTACCAAAAATTAATTATCTATTTTCATTGATCCCTAATAAACCTACTCTTCCTTGGTTTAAGTCACTAGATTCAAACATCTCAAAATTTTTATGGAAAAACAAACCGTCAAGAATAAGCTTAAAAACTTTACAAAAGCCAAAACACAGTGGAGGTCTAGAATTACCAAACTTTTATTACTATTTCTTAAGCAGTAGATTGCAGTATATTTCAAAGTGGATCAAATCCAATTCATTAGACAACCCATGGCTGGATCTAGAACAGGCGTTTTGTGGAAAAATAAAAATCTCAGATTTACCTTTCATTAGTTCCAGTATTAAACATCATAACTGCTATAAAGTCCTTAGTATAAATACCTTTCTGACAGCCTGGTGGGAATTTTTAAAAATAACTAAGTCTTCACTCATCCCCTGTAAACTAACACCCATTTGGAACAATCCAGATATTTGTCAGAAAAAGAAAATGCTGAATTTTCCGTTATGGCGTGATAAGGGTATAAATAACTTAGAACATATTATCCAAGATGGAAATTTTATCACGTTCCAAGAACTTATATCAAAATATAGAATTGGCAACGGTAGATTTCTGGAATATCAACAAGTTAAGTCCGTCCTACAGGGAAGATTTAACCTTAATCAATTGAATCTAGAAATGCCTACTTGGGTAACAGAATTTCTTAACCTCTGTACCCCAAAATTGTTATCAAAATTATATAAATTATTAATAAAAACTGATGATTCAGTTTCCCTCCCAATTACAAAATGGGAGCGTGATCTTTCTGTCAACCTGGATCAAAATTTATGGACAGAAATATGTTTAAATATCTTCAAAATGACTAAAAGACCCCAAATACAACTTGTACAATATAAGATTCTCCATAGAACATACTACACTGGACAAAGGATGTTCCAAATGGGCCTTACACACTCAAACATATGCACCCACTGTACAAGCAATTCAGAGGATAATCATCTACACGCTCTGTGGTCTTGTGTACCAGTTCAGAGATTTTGGCAGAGGATTTATGAAGATCTATCCACATGGTTTAGCTGTCGTATCCCAACTTCCCCCAGACTATGCATCTTAGGTGATGTCAGTGAATTAATTATGGAGTTAAATATATCACACATAGTTCTTACTGCCTTGTGCATCGCTAAGAAGATGATCCTCATGAACTGGAAGACAAAAAATAAACTATGTATTACTCAGTACAGAAATTTATTAGTAGATCGTGTTAGTTTAGAGAGAATGTCTGCTTCTTCTAAAAACAAATTGGAGGAATTTGACTCTCTTTGGTTCCCACTGCTCAGCTCCATTACTTAGTGGGGGTGGTGGGCTGCGGGCTCTGCTCCTGATGTGCTTTGTGGGGGGGGTGGGGGGGGACTCCGGAGGCCTAGGTAGCTGGTAGCCTCCTGAGACTGGAGTCCTGGGGCGACCTTCTGGTGATGTCTGTGTGCCTGTCCTGGTTGATGGTGGTGGGGGCTTGGATGGTGCTGCCTTCGGTCCTGGGGTGTGGGCGGGGTGCTTGGGGGGGTGGTGCCGGCCCTCGGTCGGTTGGCTGGTCTTCCCTGTATGGCTTGGGGGCTGGGGTCTGGGGCCCCGGCACTGGGGCCGCGCCGGCTCCCGGTGGGCCCCCCCTGGCGCGGGGGGGGCCTCTGCTGTCCCGGCCGCGCCGCCGGGTGTGGTGGGTTGGCCTGGCGTCGGGATGTCCGGTCTACGCTTTTGGGGCCCTGGGGTGCCTGCATTGCAGGGGGGTGGGGTGGGGGATGGGGCCGCGGTGGGGTGGTTGGGGGGGACTGGGCACTGCATTTCCATGCCCAGGCCAGTATGTCCTGTCGCCTGTTTGTGTCTATTGTTGAGTGAATGGGCATCTAGGGGGAGCGGGCCGCCCTCTGCAGTGGGGGCGAGGGCGCCAACCTCGGGTGCTGCAGTGCTCCGGGATGCTGTCACCGCGGCCCCGGGCTCACCTCCCCCTGCCCTGTGCTGGGGTGTGGGAGGTCGGGGTGCCTATTGAGCCAGCGGACAGCTGGCTCTCTTCTTCCAGGATTCTTCCTGGTCATATGCCCCCCCCTCCCCATACACAAACACACACACACACACACAGAATACACATCACTCACAGATGTAGGATGGAGAGGCCACGTGGAGAGCTGCACCACCACTTGCCTCTCCGTTTTAATTGCACTTTAGTCATTATAACTCACAACACATACACACTTACAACCTGATACACATAGGACCTTTGGGGCAGGCATGTTACTCAGAGGTTGATGAGATGGGCCGCTGAGGTGGCCCCACTCGGATCCTCGTCACTGTCTGTCTCCAAATTTTATTTGCACTTTAGACATGGAGGGTTTTGGGGGGGCAGTGTGGGCAAGCACTGACGACCAACAGTTGGCGCTTGTGGCATAACTGTCCCCTCAATTTTAACTGCACCCTATACACCTCATTCACTCACAAACATTAACACATAGACCTACAAGTTGGGGAGGAGGAGGGGTGGATGGGTCATCTTACACCCCGATTTCTTGCGTCTCGCCCGGGGTAGGGGTCGGGTGGTTCCTTGGGGACCGGGCTGGTGGCGTCCTGGGGTCGCTGTTGGCCCTGGGGTGGTTTCCACTTGCCCCACCTTCAGAGGGTGGGTAGCTATGGATGAATGTGTGTCTTTGTGTATTTGTCACCGTCTCCGTGAGTATGGGTGGGTGAGTGAATGTGTATGTATGGCATATCTGTGTGTGGGTAAGTATGTATGGGCATGTATGAGTATCTGTGTATAAATGTGTACACGGGTGTCTGGGTGTGTTTGTATGTATGGCTGGACCTGGGTCTGGGCCTTGTGCCTTGCCTCCTGGCCGCTCCTTGCTGGTTGCCTCCTCCCCCCTACCCCCCTGGGATGGGGGTGCCTTGGGGTTCCTGGGTGGGGCTGGGTGTTCTGGCGTGGGTGCTGGCCTGCCCCCCTTGGGGTGCGGTGCGGGGCTTGCGTTGGCTTCTTCGGCGTGGGGGGGGGCTCTGTGGAGGGTCCGGCGGTCCTTGGGTGCCGTGGGCCCGGGGGCCCTGCCGCCGGCCAGTGCAGGGGGCTGGCCGCTGGGGGGGGGCTGGCTTCTCATCGCCTTGGGTTCCCTGGAGCCCTCGCTCCTCGACTGGGGGGGCTCCGTCTGAGACCACCCTCTCCCGTCTGCTGGGGTAGGTGTGCGGTTGTCTTTGGACTGAGTGGCCGGGGGTCTTCCTGGCTCTTGGTGGGCTGCTGGTGGCCTGGGTTTCCGGGGGCTTTCCGTACCTGCCTCTGGCTTCTGATGGGTGGAGCTGCAGCGTTTTGCCCTCATTGGTAAGTACGTTCCATGACACAGACACAAACATGACACAGACACAAACGCCCACTCAATCACAACTCAACAAAATTGTTGGTGTGCGTAACATGCTTTGTTAGTTTTGTTTTTCACACACAAATTTATTTTTGCAAGTATTGATAGTATTTTTTTATATGTTAAAGTGATGAACTATCTGATTAATAGACTTGTGCTCTTTCCCCCTTTTTTTTTTTGCTCCCTTTCTCTCTCCCTTTTTCTTCTCTTTATTTTCCTCTTCTTCAGCCTGTCAGCTCTGGCTGTTACATAGTATGTGGAAAAATAACTCAGATAAATAAAATAAAGGGTTAAAACATCAACAAGAAGAGCCTATTGAGAACCTATAGAGCTCATCTTGAAATAGCAAATATGTTTGGCACAACAACGCATTCAGATCACAGTTCTGCTTGCAAGATCTACCAGACATGACAGGCTTAAAAAAAATAAATAAATAAATAAAAAAAAAAAAAAAAAAAGATTGTATTTTTTTACGTAGACTAAAGGCCCTTTCACACCGGATGCGTTGCGTAAAAACGACACGAAATTCCGAATCTTTCGGATGCGAACCTGTCGTGTCACCTACATACACACCGGACGCGTTGCGTTTTTCCGACTAAATCCTCCCCATATAACGCACGGTGGAAAAAAAAATGCAGTTGACATCAAGCGATGATGAATGAATGAATGAATGAATGAATGAAGTTTATTGCCATGTGGGTGAACAAGTTCACGCATTGGAAATTGCAGTTACAGAACACCATCCAAGAATACACAAACACAACACACATAGGGGGATATGTGTCCTCGGGTCATGCAGCCGTTTACTTGCAGCGCTACCTTTGGCAGGAGGAGAAAACAACACATCATGGGGAAGTTAGGTTAAAAAAAAGTCATCTGGTACAGTGCTCAAAAAGAGCACTATACCAGGGTCCAAAAAAACCACCTTAGCAAAGCATTTGCACATGTAAAGCAAGGACAGCGGCGGTAGGTGAGGTCAGGTCAGGAGGGGATGCAGACGGAGACGAGAGGTGGGGGCATTGTGGAGCCAGATGCCAGGATCCAGCCAAAACAGTTTGCTGATAGTGGTGGAATTTCATCAGCGGCTGTGATACACCAGACCCAGCTTCACAAATCACAACGCGGAGTGGGGGAAAGAGCAGCCGCACACAGAGCCCTGGAGAGAGATATGGTTGCCAACCCAAGGCCGGCAGGGGAGCCGAATTCCTGATAACAAATGTTGTTTTGGAACAGGCTGCTTGTTTTTCCAACAGCCTTCAGTCTTACTGGGAAACCATTCGAAAATCCAATATTCCAAATTCGTTGATTGCCGTCCTCACTGTGCAGAACCGAACTATATCTCCTGATCTAACCCCTCTCTCCTGCGAGCTCGCTAATCTTGCGGCTCAGGTCCACCAGGCTTTGAGTCTGAGTTTGTACGGCTCTGCTCAGCCCTTCCACCTGGGTCGGCAGCCTCTGCAGATGTCGAACCGCCGTCCAGATTTTCTTAATTTGCCAGTAAAGCAGGTATCCACCGAGCCCAAACAGAGAAGATACTGCTACCAAAAAGCCGAATATGTAGGCGTCTTCCACGTCTTCCACTCCAAGGGCCGAGAAGCACACAGGTCTCCACGAGCTCCAAGAGTCGATGACGTATCCAACCGGGTCTGTACCACTCGGACACGCAGGCTCCCCTGTCCCGGATCTCATAGTGGAAAAAATTCGATCAATGATGGAGAATGCCCAGTTTGCCAGATCCATGGTTCAATCTTGTTCTTATTCGGACAGTGTGTAAAAAGACGCTCTCACAGCAAGCAGCAAGCGGAGAGATGGGGAGGGCAGGGAGAGAGAGATAGTGCGACCGTCTCCGACAAGAGCAGGAAGATGTAATGAGGCCCTGATGTTTCTAAACAAGAGAAGGAAGAAAGAGAGTTTATGGGTTCATCCAACTCATAAGAAAGCAGCAGCAGGGAGAGTTTCATGGTTTGATCCCGGAGCTGAAGCTGCATCACGGATGCTTTCACGCATATTTCAGGATGTCAGTGGGACAGTTTGAGCTACCACAGTGTTTGACCTCTTGTTGGCAGAGTTGGGATCACATGTGAGGAGGCAGAGGATAATATCAGAGAGCCAACTGAGCAGCGTGTAGCTGTGTGTCTGAGGTAAAATATTATGATTTTATTGTTCCCACATCACTGTATATTCAGTACATCAGTGCGCATTTTGAGCTATGACCTCGCATGCTGCTAAATGCAGCGCTCTGATTGGTCAGTCCTGTTTGTTTGCTTGCAAAAGTCAGAAAAATCGAACTTGATCCGAAAAAATAAATGCCGCAAATTCGTCCTGTGAAATGACGCGGTTGGTGTGAATGGCTGCATTAAGAACAGGCGAGTCCGAAAAATATTTTTAACGCACGACGGAATTTACGCGTCCAGTGTGAAACGGCCTTAAGAGCCTTGGGGTCAACCAGAAGCTGATGTTTCTACAGTGGCTTGCAAAAGTATTCATACCCCTTGAACTTTTCCATATTTTGTCACATTACAACCACAAACATAAATATATTTCACTGGAATTTAATGTGAAAGACCAACACAAAGTGGTATACAATTGTGAAGTGGAAAGAAAATTATACATGATTCAAAACAGTTTTTACAAATAAAAAACTGAAAAGTGCGGTGTGCAAAAGTATTCAGCCCCCCCTGAGTCAATACTTTGTGGAACCACCTTTTGCTGCAGTTACAGCTGCAGGTCTTTTAGGGTATGTCTCCATCAGCTTTGCACATCCAGTGACTGAAATTTTTGCCCATTCTTCTTTGCAAAACAGCTCAAGCTCAGTCAGATTAGATGGAAAGCGTTTGTGATCTTGTCGCAAATTCTGGATTGGGTTTAGGTCTGAACTTTGACTGGGCCGTTCTAACACATGAATATGTTTGGTTTAAACCATTCCATTGTAGCCCTGGCTTTATGTTTAGGGTCGTTGTTCTGCTGGAAGGTGAACCTCCGCCCCAGTCTCAAGTCTTTTGCAGACTCCAACAGGTTTTCCTCCAAGATTGCCCTGTATTTGGCTCCATCCATCTTCCCATCAACTCTGACCAACTTCCCTGTCCCTGCTGAAGAGAAGCAGTCCCAGAGCATGATGCTGCCACCACCATATTTGACAGTGGGGATGGTGTGTTCAGAGTGATGTGCAGTGTTAATTCTCCACCACACATAGCATTTTGCATTTTGGCCAAAAAGTTCAATTTTGGTTGCATCTGACCAAAGCACCACATGTTTGCTGTGTCCCCAACATGGCTTCTGGCAAACTGCAAAAGGGACTTTTTATGGTTTTCTTTTAACAATGGCTTTCTTCTTGCCATTCTTCCATGAAGACCACATTTGTGCAGTGCACAACTAATAGTTGTCCTGTGGACAGATTCCCCCACCTGAGCTGTGGATCTCTGCATTTCGTCCAGAGTCACCATGGGCCTCTTGGCTGCATCTCTGATCAGTGCTCTCCTTGTTCAGCCTGTAAGTTTAGGTGGACGGCCTTGTCTGGGTAGGTTTACAGTTGTGCCACACTCTTTCCATTTCTGGATAATTGCTCTGTGAGATGTTCACAGCTTGGGAAATCTTTTTATAGCCTAAGCCTGTCATGATCTGCTGCGGCTGGCAGGAGTGAGGACTTCAAAGCAGACACCAAAGACACGGGAATAAACTCAAAAACACAGCTTTAATGCTGGAGACAGGGTAGCGGACACACAAGGGGAGCAAACTCTGACTGACTGACTGACTGAAGACCGCAGGACAAGCACAGAAGACAAACACTGATGACAATGACGCGACAGGGACTGACTGGAACACAGACAATATAAACACACTAGGTAACGAGGGGATAAGGAACACCTGGGAGAGAGACACAGGAAGGAAGCTAAACACCCAACACTAGAACTCGGACAGTACCAAAATATGACAGGAACTACATGAATGAACCAAACAACCCCAGGAGACAAAACAGAGGTCAAAAATATTACAGGAGGCCTGCCAGGGAAGGGATAAAGTCCAAAACAACAAAAATACAGAGCGAGAACAAAAGGCAGCAGCCCAAGGCTGGATAAAGCAGTCTAAAACAGGGCATCAAAATCAGGAAGAGCAGAGGTGAAACAGTCCAAAAAGTCAGGGGGCCGCCCAGGCCAAGGGACAGAACTTACAGGCCAGGGAACATAAGGTTCGTCAGGAGGCCGACCGTGCTCCCAGCGGCGAGACGAGACAGGAGGCCGACCGTGCTCCCAGTGGCGAGACGAGACAGGAGGCCGGCTGCGCTCCCAGCGGCGGCGAGACGAGACAGGAGGCTCGGACTGAGCAGACACTGCAGGACCCTCAGGCTCCGGGCGAGGCACAGGATGGGGCTCGGACTGAGCAGACGCCGCAGGAACCTCGGGCACAGGACAGGGCTCGGACTGAGCGATCACCGGAGGACCCTCGGGTGCAGGACGGGGCTCGGACTGAGCGATCACCAGAGGACCCTCGGGCGCAGGACGAGGCGCAGGACGGGGCTCGGACTGAGCGGGACCCTCCAACGTGGGCTCGGACTGAGCGGGACCCTCCAACGCGGGCTCGGACTGAGCGGGACCCTCCAACGTGGGCTCGGACTCTAGCGGGACCCTCCAACGCGGGCCCAGGTTGAGCGGGACCCTCCGGACGCTCGGACTGAGGAAGCGCAGGCTGGGGCTGCTTTGCAGGGCGTGCAGCCGTCTCCTCCGACGGCTGGGGCTGTTTTGCGGATGGTTCGGGTGAGTCTGATGATGGTGGTGAAGACCAATAGAGTGCAGGCTGAGGCACTGCTGAAGGCTGTGGTAAGGGCTGAACAGCTGTCTGGGGCACTGACTGGGAGGCTGCTGACTGAGGTGGAACTGGAATCGGGGAAGCTGACTGAGGGGAAGCTGACGGGACCGAGGCTGACTGAGGGGAAGCTGACTGAGGGGAAGCTGACTGGACCGAGGCTGACTGAGAGGAAGCTGACTGAGGTGGAACTGGAATCGGGGAAGCTGACTGAGGGGAAGCTGACGGGACCGAAGCTGACTGAGGGGAAGCTGACTGCGGGGAAGCTGACTGGACCGAGGCTGACTGAGGGGAAGCTGATTGAGGGGAAGCTGACTGAGGGGAAGCTGACGGGACCGAAGCTGACTGCGGGGAAACTGGTGGTGCTGACACAATGGGCTCTGACTTGAGTTTGCTTGGGAGCTGCTGGAACTGACTCAGACTGCGGGGAGGCTGACAACATAGACTGAAGTGGCGGGAAAGCTGACCCTGGGGGAACAAAGGGAACCAAAATTACAGAGGGAGCAGGAGCCGAGGGGACCGGGACCAAAACCGAAGGGACTAAGACAGGAATCGGAACCGAGGGGACCAATACCGAAGGAGCTGAGACTGAAGATGGAGAGACTGAAAATGAGGAGACCAAAACTACAGAGGGAGGAGGAGCTGAGGGCACTGGGACTGAAACTGAGGGGACTGAAACTGAACTGACTGGAGGAACCAAGGGGGTTAAGGAGCTAACTGAAACACACACTGTGGACCGAGGGAGAGCTACTGGAGGTGACTGAGACAGAGAACGGGACTGGAATGAGGCTGGAGCTACAGCTGGCTGAGACAGAGACTGGGACTGGAGTAAAGCTGGAGCTATAGCTAACAGAGACTGGGACTGGAGTGAAGGAAGAGCTATAGCTAACAGAGACTGGGACTGGAGTGAAGGGAGAGCTATAGCTGACTGGGATTGGAGTGAAGGGAGTGCTATAGCTGACTGCGACTGGGACTGGAGTGAAGGAAGAGCTATAGCTAACAGAGACTGGGACTGGAGTGAAGGGAGAGCTACAGGGGCTGACTGAGAGGCAGGGAGAGCTACAGCTGCTGACGGGGACGGAGTGGAGGCTGGAGCTCCAGCTGCTGACTAAGACAGAACAGAGGCTGGAGCTCCAGCTGCTGACTGAGACGGAACAGAGGCTGAAGCTACAGCTGCTGACGGGGACGGAGTGGAGGCTGGAGCTACAGCTGCTGACTAAGACGAAACAGAGGCTGGAGCTCCAGCTTCCATCCAGTCCCAGTCTCATTCGTCAGCTGTAGCTACAGCTGACAGAGACTGGGGGAGAGCTGCAGCAGTAGTGGGCGACGAGGACACTGTGGTACCTGGCCGTGGCTTGGGTCCTGCTGCTGCTGCAGGCGGCAGAGACAGTGGCTGAAGAGGCGTTACAGACTGTAGTTGTCTGGAGACTGCTGCAGCAGGCTGTGGCAGCAGGGGCTCTGCTGCAGGCGACAGAGACTGAAGCTGGGGCGGATGCTCTGCTGCTGGCGACGGAGACAGTGGCTGAGGAGGCGCTGCTGCAGGCAACGCTGAAGACTGTTGTTGAAGAGGCGCTGCTGCAGGCAACACTGAAAACTGTGGTTGAGACCAGGGAGAGAGCTAGGGCCGTTCTGCAGGGCACACAGTCGTCTCCTTAGACGACCCGGGCTGCTTACGAAGGCCCTCTGTTATCCTGAGAGGCGGAACTGCCCACACCTGAGAGGCAGATTCGGATGCAGGGACGGACTGATCCCTATCCATCCCCACCTGAGGGAACAGAGAGGGTGCAGGAGCTGAGGGTCTCTCAGGGGTCAAGCTTTCAGACTTTGCAGGGGTTAAAGTCTCTAAATGTGTTATCTCTATAACAAAGTCCTTAATGATGGCTGGCAAAGAGTCCAGAAGCCAGGAATTTTCAGACACCAGTGTATAAATCTGCGGCTTTATACCGCACGTGTCGGAGATGATCCTCTCCCCCGCTGCAGGGAGCCCAGCTGCCTGCTCTCCGGAACAGGCTGAGACGGCGGTGAAGAGAGTGTACAGGGTGGCCCGGGACCCCTGTATCCCAGGAACCGGGAAAACTCCTCCTCCGGCATCATCCCACTCGGCTCTGGAGAAAACTCCCTTCGCTGCTGCCGGGAATTCCTCTTCCTCTGTCTCTGCGTAGACTTCTGAGGAGAAGAGGTGCTAGCACAAGGAGAACAAGCAGGGGAGTGGGCGGCTGGAGCCAGAAAAAACCCACCCACTCGGAGCTCCTTAAACTCAGGCTCGGGAGGGTAGCGGCGTAGCTGGGGATTCTTCCAGAATGCTGGTCCTCCGAAAGCTAGGCGGGTGCCGCTGTACAAGTCTGTGTCTGCGAGGTCCATTATGGTCGCGTCATTCTGTCATGATCTGCTGCGGCTGGCAGGAGTGAGGACCTCAAAGCAGACACCAAACACACGGGAATGAACTCAAAAACACAGCTTTAATGCTGGAGACAGGGTAGCGGACACACAAGGGGAGCAAACTCTGACTGACTGACTGAAGACCGCAGGGACTGACTGGAACACAGACAATATAAACACACTAGGTAACGAGGGGATAAGGAACACCTGGGAGAGAGACACAGGAAGGAAGCTAAACACCCAACACTAGAACTCGGACAGTACCATTTGTACTGAGATTAGATTACACACAGGTGGACTCTTTTTAGTCATTAGCTTTCATCGGGCAACTTCTGAATGCAATTGGTTTTTGGGTAATGTCCAGGATCAGGGTAACTTGTGAGTGATCAGAAATTAGTATATTATGATATGAAGAAGAAACTACATTTGATATTAAATTTGAATCTAATAAAAATAATCAATTCTAGAGAAAGATGAATGGCTTAAAGAAAAAAGAGTAAGCTCTGCTTTTAGGGTGTTGGAGCCTCCATATATCTGTTAAGTTCAGTGAGGAGATAAAATTTTGAATAACCTTAGAAGCCGCCGAGGGTGTTTGATTGGATTGTACCAATTTATCCCCCCCAAATAATCAGGTTCATATTTGAAAGACTGGGAAGCAACTTAAATAACCTGTTAAAGAAGGCTGGGTCATCAAAGTTTGGGCCATACACATTTAAAAGAGTTACATGTACTAAGTGTATGTGACCTGTAACTAGTATATATCTACCATTTGGGTCACATATGGTAGAAATGTGCCTAAAAGGAATGGATTTCCAAATTAAAATGGCTACTCCCCGAGCTTTACTAGAAAACGGAGTTGAAAGATCTGATGAATCCAGCTGCATCTGAGCCAACTCACTCAGGTTTAATATGCGTTTCCTGCAAACAAATATATAATGTCTGCGGATAGGGCTTTTAAGTGAGAAAAAACTTTTGCACGTTTCAGAACATGACCTAGTCCCCGAGCATTCCAGCTGGTAAAAGTGATACCACCCCCTCATTGAGAAATACTAGAGTGCATTCTTAGCTAATTTAACAAAGAATAACTGCTCAGTTGAACAACCAAAAAGATGCAAAAAATGGGAGAAAGAAACATTCAAATCTAAATAAAATAAAGTTACTTTCGTGACTTTGTAAACTATTTCACAAAGCTTATGTATTACACAGTTTTGGCAAAAGCAAAAGCTTCTTAGGGAGAAGAGAATACCTTTTGTTAATCATTCAAGGTGACCCACAACCAAGTCGGGTAGGCAAAACCAACCTTCATGCCGGCTTCTTTAAGCTTGTTTCAAGCCTCCTGGAATGCCTGCTGCTGCTTTATCACCTGCACTGGGAAGTCTGGAAAGATGTGAATTGATTTGCCTTTATAGCTCAGCGGGAACTGCTGGCGGGCCAATTGCAATATTTTTTCTTTGATCTGGAAGTGGTGAATCCGAGCAATCATTACACGAGGCCGTGCATTCCCGCCTGATGGCGGAGTTCCAAAGCGATGTGCCCGGTCCACCTCCACTGGCTTGTGGAAATTGTCAGCCCCCAGCAGCTCGGGTAGAAACTTCATTAGAAACTGCGTCGGTCGTCCGCCCTCAATCTTCTCAGGTAGGCCCACAGTTCTGATGTTCAGTTCTGATGCTCCTTGCTCGAGCTTCGAGGTCGGTCAACTTGGAACGCAGTGCTTCATTTTCGGAACGCCCCTTCATGTATGCCTGCTCGAGATTTGTGAGTCGTTGGTCAAAGCTAGCATTAGCATCTTCAAGTTCACTCATCTGATTCCCAGGCTTAATATGGTTGTCTGTGTAGATGCCAGAGTTGCCTCTGTGTCAAATCGTTCAGTCATCATTTTGTTCATTTGTCAGATTGCCAGAAGGGTGTTTGACGGGTCATCTCCATTATCAGCCATGTCAGAAAGTGTTGCAGGCTCTGCTAGACTTGCTAGCTGCGCCTCCACCTTTGGTGGAGCCTTAGCGGCGTTGGTAGTTTTGGATGTTTTTAGCATCTTGGAAGTTTCGGACGATAACACAAAGGCACTTAAGACAACTAAAACTGCTCACAATAAAGTTTTTGACCGAATGTTTCAATGTAAGGAGAGGAGCTTGGAGAAAGCACATCTAGTCCCTTTGGTACTCACTAGCGCCCCCTTTCTGACGTCACTTTGACAGAAAGTAGCGTCTCTTCAGGAGCATCTCTACATTTTCTATCTCTGAGATTTACAACAGGTAAATTTGTCTGTAACACCTCATACATCAGTCACCTTTCACCATATTCATCCATGCTTTGAGGGTCTTAATCTTAAATTCATAATTAAATTTTTTTCTTCTTTTAAAATAAAACAGCTCAGTCTGCCTGCTAATCTCACAACATTCATGATTTCATAATTTAAAGTAACTACTGCTCATATTAACAGATATCAGACTGGTTTGCTCCTCTATGCTTCCTCCTGTTAAAGTTTCAAATATGAACATCTGGTGGAGACAAATGTTATTTCCTGCTTGTAACAGTTGATGACATGACTGTGATCCGTGAAAATGAAACTGAATCTCGAAACTTTAATCTGAGCTGAGACACCATCACAGGCAGTCAGATCTCTGCTGAAAAACACTCATTTGGGGGATTTTAATCAGAAAGTTCAACAAACAGCAATTTGGTGAGTTACAGATACTTAAAGATCAAATGGCTGAGAAACTTGTAATTATTGAAAACTTCCTGAGCTGCCATGTGTGCTCAGAGACTTTCAGAGATCCTGTGTCTCTGAGCTGCAGCCACAGCTTCTGTTCAAGCTGCCTGCAGAAATTCTGGGAACAAGATAAAAACAAAAACTGTCCCATTTGTAAAAGAAGATCCTCAAAGGATGAACCATCCATAAATCTTTCTCTCAAAGAACTTGCTGACTCCTTTGCTAAGAGGCAGAGTGATAGCTCACCTGAAGAGAAGCAGAGGGAGGAGGTGGTGTGTGAGAAACATCCAGAAGTTCCTTACTGGTTCTGTGTGGATGAAGATAGAGCTGTGTGTCCTGTGTGTGAGTTTTCTCTCCATCATGGTCACAAAGTGGTTCCTGTAGAAGAAGCAGTCAGTGACCTGAAGGAGCAGCTGAAATCTGCCTTAAAGTCTCTGCAGGACAAGTGGAACAAATACAAACAAGTGGAGCAAACCTACAATGAAGTGATTGAACACTCCAAGAAGCAGCTGTTGTCCACAGAGAGGCAGATCAGAGCAGAGTTCAACAACCTCCACCAGTTCCTGAGAGAGGAAGAGGAGTCCAGACTGGCAGCTCTGAGGGAGGAAGAGGAGCAGAAGGGGAGGACTATCAGCAGAGAGATGAAGATGATTGAGGAGCAGATCTCCTCTCTGTCAGACAGCATCTCTGCTGTTGAAGAAGAGCTGCAGAAACACAGCGTGCCATTCCTCAGCAGTTATAAAGCCACTCAGAGCAGAGCCCAGAGCTCACTGCCAGATCCACAGCTGCTCTCAGGAGCACTGATAGATGTGGCCAAACACCTGGGCAACCTGTCCTTCAGAGTGTGGGAGAAGATCAAGGAGAAGCTCCACTTCAGTCCTGTCATTCTGGACCCAAACACTGCAAACCCCTGGCTCTGTCTGTCTGATGATCTGACCAGTGTGAGACATGAAGACACAAAGCAGCAGCTTCCTGACAATCCAGAGAGAAACACTAAGTATGCCCATGTTTTTGGCTCTGAGGGCTTCAGCTCAGGGAAACACAGCTGGGAGGTGGAGGTAGGAGACCATCCTGGCTGGACTGTGGGTTTAGTTAAAAAGTCAGCTGACAGGAAAGGAGAGGTTTTTGCTTTACCAAAATATGGATTCTGGTGTCTAACACATCGCAGTGGAAAATACACTAACGTTAGTGGTCAGACTGTGAGAGTGAGGAAGAGTCTCCAGAGGATCAGAGTCCAGCTGGACTATGACAGGGGGGAGGTGTCCTTCTACAACCCTGAAGACATGACTCTCATCTGCACTCACAGACACACTTTCACTGAGAAACTCTTCCCATTTTTTAATATTGGAAAATCAGGAGACGCCAAAACCTGTGATATCAAAATCTGTCAGACTGAGATTTCATTGAAACCTTTGAGCTGATTTTTTATTAATCTGTGTGCTGATTATTGTTTTTCTTTCAGGAATTCCAGTTAATTATTCAGAGGAGCTAAAAGAACTACTGCTTAAAGAATGAATGGGAATTTTGGTCCTTCATCAAATTATTTGACACTTGTTTGTAAATATAAAACATTCCCTAAGAATAAATCTGTATAAAATGTATTATACATATAAAACCACAGAAAAATCTGATTAATCTGATTTTGTTTCTTAAAATGTAACCTGCTGATATTTTAGTGATTTTTCTGCATGCCAGTGTTGACTCTCATATATTTGATACTTTTATTTAGTTTGTCTTTACAAACATTTTCGATCCTTCATACAGAATCCTCATTTCTTAGAGGCATCGCTGCCATTTTAGTCCCGCCTGTGCAGCCCTGATCAATACTGTGATTGGAAGCTGCTTCTTCTTCTACACTGATGAACTGCTGATGTCTCTGACTGGATTGTCTGTTTGATCTGACTCTAAAGTTATTGTGCAGCTGCATTAAAAGCATCAGTCTGCCATCTGTGTGTGCTTTACTGTGTGTGACAGCGCCCCCTGCTGGAGCTTCTCCTCTTTGCAGCAGCAGTGACTCTTGCTGCTGATGCTCAGCGAGTGCTCCTCATCGTCACTCAGTTATGTACAAAAGGCAGCCGCTCTGCACTGACAGCACAGAGCCCCATAGAAAAGCATGTGAAACAATCATCATCATCATCAACTTCCTCATAGTCATCCTCAGTGCTGCAGTCTATATACAATCCTTCTCATTATAATCATCTTCATCACATCATGTGGAGACAAAAATAGTTGTATGCACTTAAAAAGCTGATAAAATAGAGAAAGGTGGAGTATACCAGCATTCAGTAGAAAATGAAGTCAAATCAAAGGCAAAGAGCAAAAACAAGTAGAAACAAAGTGTCCTGTTGACTGTCATGCAAAGACAAAAAGGCCAGCTGCTCTGCTTGGTAGCTGCAGGTGTGTAATACTGTTTCCTCCCTCAGTGTAAATATGTGAATCTCATTAGAATGAGTTTCAAGGCTAGAAACACACTAAGGGGCTCGACACACGGGGAGCGACGTCGCTCGCTCTCCATTCATTTCCTATGAAGCTTGTGAGGCGACAATCGCTTTCCCCCCTCCAGCTAAGTGAGATTCGTGCCTGTGAAATTTCGAGCTTGTACACGTAGACGTGCACACGCGACCAGGCGACGTGACACAACAAAATTGTACAATGTTCTACTTTTGTCGCTGGCGCGGGGCACTAAACCAATCAGCGAGGGTTTCAATGACTGACCAATGAGCGGAGAGTATGGTACACACTGCAGTCTGCAACCACTTTCAGTATGAAGGAAAGCATCGTTTTAGCTGTGTTTGACTTTCAGTTCATTTCAATTCAGTTTCAATTCAATTTTATTTTATATAGCGCCAAATCACAACAAACAGTCGCCTCAAGGAGCTTTATATTGTAGGTAAATTATTCAGAGAAAACCCAACAGTCAAAACGACCCCCTATGAGCAGCACTTGGTGACAGTGGGAAGAAAAAAACTCCCTTTAACAGAAAGAAACCTCCATCAGAACCAGGCTCAGGGAGGGGGGGGTCATCTGCTCGGGGGGGGGGGGGGGGGGGGGCAGGACAAAAGAGAGACAGAGATTAATAATAACTGATTAAATGCAGAGAGGGAAATAAACAGAGTGAAAGAGGAGAGTGAGGAAGAAACACTCAGTACATCATGGGAACCCCCCAGCAGCCTAGGCCTATAGCAGCATAACTAAGGGAGGGTTCAGGGTCACCTGATCCAGCCCTAACTATAAGCTTGATCATAAAGGAAAGTTTTAAGCCTAATCTTAAAAATAGAGAGGGTGTCTATCTCCTGAATCCAAGCTGGGAGCTGGTTCCACAGAAGAGGGGCCTGAAAGCTGAAGGCTCTGCCTCCCATTCTACTCTTAAGTATCCTAGGAACCACAAGTAAGCCAGCAGTCTGAGAGTGAAGTGCTCTGTTGGGGTGATATGGGACTATGAGGTCTTTGAGATAAGATGGGGCCTGATTATTCAAGACCTTGTATGTGAGGAGAAGGATTTTAAATTCTATTCTAGATTTAACAG
This sequence comes from Archocentrus centrarchus, assembly GCF_007364275.1. Taxonomy (NCBI): domain Eukaryota; kingdom Metazoa; phylum Chordata; class Actinopteri; order Cichliformes; family Cichlidae; genus Archocentrus; species Archocentrus centrarchus. The sequence continues at coordinate 479,540 of NC_044354.1, read as the reverse complement.
GGAGCCAATGAAGAGAAGCCAATATGGGAGAAATCTGCTCTCTCTTTCTAGTCCCTGTCAGTACTCTAGCTGCAGCATTTTGGATCAGCTGAAGGCTTTTCAGGGAGCTTTTAGGACAGCCTGATAATAATGAATTACAATAGTCCAGCCTAGAAGTAATAAATGCATGAATTAGCTTTTCAGCATCACTCTGAGAAAGGATGTTTCTAATTTTAGAAATATTGCGCAAATGCAAATAAAATCAGTCCTACATATTTGTTTAATATGTGCATTGAAGGACATATCCTGGTCAAAAATGACTCCAAGATTTCTCACAGTGTTACTGGAGGCCAAAGTAATGCCATCCAGAGTAAGTATCTGGTTAGACACCATGTTTCTAAGATTTGTGGGGCCGAGTACAAGAATTTCAGTTTGATCTGAATTTAGAAGCAGGAAATTAGAGGTCATCCAGGCCTTAATATCTTTAAGACATTCCTGCAGTTTAACTAATTGATGTGTGTCATCTGGCTTCATTGATAGGTAAAGCTGAGTATCATCTGCATAACAATGAAAATTGATGCAGTGCTTTCTAATAATACTGCCTAAGGGAAGCATGTATAATGTAAATAAAATTGGTCCTAGCACAGAACCCTGTGGAACTCCATAATTAACCTTAGTGTGTGAAGAAGACTCCCCATTTACATGAACAAATTGGAGTCTATGAGATAAATATGATTCAAACCACTGCAGTGCAGTACCTTTAATACCTATAGCAAGCTCTAATCTCTGTAATAAAATGTTATGGTCAACAGTATCAAAAGCTGCACTGAGGTCCAACAGGACAAGAACAGAGATGAGTCCACTGTCAGAGGCTCTAAGAAGATCATTTGTAACCTTCACTAATGCGGTTTCTGTACTGTGATGAATTCTGAAACCTGACTGAAACTCTTCAAATAAACCGTTCCTCTGCAGATGATCAGTGAGCTGTTTTACAACTACTCTTTCAAGAATCTTTGAGAGAAAAGGAAGGTTGGAGATTGGCCTATAATTAGCTAAGACAGCTGGGTCAGTGATGGCTTTTTAAGTAGAGGTTTAATTACAGCCACTTTGAAGGTCTGTGGTACATAGCCAACCAATAAAGACTGATTGATCATTTTTAAGATAGAAGCATCAATAATTGGAAAGACTTCTTTGAGCAGTCTAGTAGGAATGGGATCCAATAAACATGTTGCTGGTTTGGTTCCTGTATTATATGACACTTCACGCAGTGATTATCGAGATACACACAAAAGGCAGCCGTATGGAAACTTGTTGGCGCCAGGCTGACCTTAAACAGAAGGATAGAGAGGACTTTTGTGCTAATATAGGATGAACCCAAGGTTGTGTTTTTCTTTTGTAGAGGAGACTTGACAGCAAGTTTTGTCAGTTCCAGTAAAATCTTCTGACTCATCTTTATTGCCGTGTCTGACATGGACTGCTTTGAAAATGTCAAAATCCCTCCAATTTCATAACCAATCAAATTTCTTGAAGACAAGTGATGCGAGAGCACAAGTCGCAAATCTGCTGTCGCTATCGTGTCCCGTGTGTTCGGTTTCACCCCAGTGGTGATGCGGCCCATTTGTAGCTGTTGTTTCTCGCTCCCCGTGTGTCGAGCACCTAAGAACAGAAGAACAGCACCTTTGTACTGTACATGCTGCTTTTTCTTCTTTTTTGGATGGGGGTCGGGGTTATGTTTGGCTAGTGTGCTCAAACATGTCCTTTGACCTTTTAGCCCCAGAACAGGCTGAACTAGACGTGAACATCATCACTGGATGAGACACAAGGACGATACAATGTCTCTGTTGTTCACCTCGGAGGGAAAACAGTTGCTGACAAAATGGATCCTATAAAAAAGGCTGTGAAGTGTTTGGTGGGATAGTTCACACTAAATACAGTCCTGTATCATATGGATTTAAAGCAGCAGGTGTCCCACTCTGGCAAAGTGGCAATGACAGGAAGAAGGAAAATTTGACACAAAAGAGCAAAAATGTAAATGTGAAGAAGAAAAATAAGAGAAAAAGCCAAAGTCATTTGCACCATGTTGGTCATTCCACAGAAACAGATGCAGGATGCAGATTGGAAAACATGAAGGTGAATCTCTGAATCACGCCCTGAAGTGGAGGAAAATATGATGACATCATTTCCTGCAGGTAACACTTTAACTAAGACTGTGATACATGAACATGTTACTAAATTTAAATCTTTTTCTGATGTCACTTTGAAAAAAGAATAATGAAGGAATATAAATAAGCTGCATAGTATACAAAGAAAACTTAGAGCAGTAGCAATAGACTACCGCATTAATTATAACTGCAACAGCTATAGTATTAAATATAACTATAGTATCAAGTAAAATATGACAGCATTAATCTTAACAACAACTAACAAGTAGCATCATAGAGTTACAGTAATCCCTCGCTACTTCGCAGTTCGCGGACTCGCTGTTCCGCGGGTTTTCAATCAATATTAGTGTAAAATATTTATTGAAGTATTTTTGTTGTTTCGCGGGGTTTTGCGGTACTCGTTCTTCACATGCATAGTACGTGTTGTACAGTAATGCCTATATTTGGTGTAAGTGTGTGGGGAGCTTTTATAAAAACTTAAAATAGTGTATAACTACTAAAATAATGTATAAGTATTAAAATAAAATTAGCATCCTTACTTCGCGGATTTTCACTTATCGCGGGTGGTCCTGGAACGTAACACCCGCGATAAGTGAGGGATTACTGTAGAAGTAAGCAGAGCTAGAAATATGGAAGATGTTGGAATTCATCTTGTTATGCTTTATATTCACAAGCATTCTCCTAAATATGTTTCTACTGCACGTCTATATTTAGTCACTAACCAGGGATTAAAGTATAAAAAATATTTTGACGGGGGAAGGGGTCCTTCCGGTACTGAACAGTCGCTAGTGCTAATAGCTGCGCTAGCAAACTGCGATTATAGCGATTCATTCTGGGAGCTGAAGTAGAAAAAAAAATAACAGCTCAGCACAGCGAGCACAACATAGAAACAGGGTAGAGAGCGGCGGTGGATAAACTTCAGTGATGGCTGTGATCCACTCAGCGTTAATGGGAATGCGTCGCAGCAACTTTTTAGAATTTTTAAAATTTTTAAAAATTTTTTAGAATCTGAGGGGGTTTGATTTTCTAACGCCTCATCCACACTCCATTCCAGTAGGTGGCAGTAATGCAGCTCTAAGCTGGTTTCATCATCTGCCATTAAACCCACAAGAAGAAGAAGACAGAGAACTGTAATGCAGCTAATGTGGACGAAATGCTATTTAATGGATTGGATTGCATTTTTTATTCTTTCCCGATATCCGATCCAGTAATTTAGGTCAGGATTGGACCAATACCGATACTGAATATCGTATCGGCGCATTCCTAATTCTAACAATAATTTGATTAAAATTATTTGGGTGTGCCAATCCGAGTGGAACTGATCGTTTCACCAAAATAAAAAAAATAAAAACGGTTTAGAGATCCTTCGGTTTGTCCAGAAATAAGGGTAATCATTTGTCTTTGCTGGTCCTTGATGAAAGCAAATAATCGTGTTCTGCCGGTCCCTCTGATTGGTTGATGAAAGCAATTTATTTGTGACTTACACATCAATTTACAGGTTGACCCTTATTTTAGCACCAGTTGTAAAAGCCATCAACCCTTAAAGTCAAAGACTTTTTATGGAACAGCAGATTAGAGACAATAAAATAGAATAACAAAAGAGGTTTTAAGTTCAAGGAATGCCCTAATTTCAAACATCAGTAATAAATTCCAAAATATCGTATTAGTGTCCGCGGAACACAAAAATTAGAGAATAATTTTCCAAAAGGGTTTGAGTTCATGGAACATCCAACAGCACCTAAAGATCGTTCAGGGAACACAGTATTAAACTGATGTATTAACCTGTGTTTGAATAATTGGCTGTTGATTATTGTGTTTATTGATACTGTGTTGACTAACTGACAGACAATGACTATGATTATGACGTAAAGGTGCATTAGAGTGTTTTAAAAGCCCAAGTGTTGAGTGCGGAGACCGCTGAAAACATTCACCCAAAATTAGATGAAGTATGGACTAAAGTTTTGTCCAAATTAGATATCAAATCTGTCTCAGATATGAGAAAAAGCACCAACTGAAGGAGAGGCAAAAATGTAAACTGAGCTCAATCATCACAGGAAAACAAAGAAAACTGTGCTGAACAAAAAGTCATGGCACAAGAAAGAAAAAGAATTAGATCAACTTCGTGCGCCGTATAAATTAGGAAATGTGTGTTTGAGCACTTGTGTTACAGCAAAGGCCACGAAGCAGCTGAGGCTTCTGCTCCAGCTGCGCTCACTGAGCCCGCTCCCCCACAAGCATATAAAGAAGTCTGTGCAGATGCCCATGATGCAGGTGAAGGGACAGAAGTAGAAGCACAGTCAGCAGAGACAGAACAGGAAATCAGTAAATTAAAAGCAGAAATACTGCAGTAAAAACAGGAGCTGGAGAGACAGAGTAAAATGACTCAGGAGGTGATAGAGGACGCACTGAAAACACGCTCAGAAACTAACAGACAGTTTGACAGTGCAACAGATGACTCAGCGGTGGACACTCTAAAACTGAATACACTCAATTCAGAACAGCAGCACCTCCCCCTGCACGTGTACAAAGAGTCACTACAAAACCTGAAGACTCATTTGCAAAGAGAGAGAGAGGCGAGAAAGGGACAACCAAGAAGTTTCTGCATGTAATGATGCAGGAAATCTCATTAACTTCAGCCATGAGTGCAGCCAGGAAGAGAGAGAGTCTGAGGGAGGATCAGACGAGGGGGAAGTCCCTGTGTTAAGATCGGGGACATGGTTGGCTTGGTAGGCAAAGTGAGCAAGCCAGGAGAAAGAAAACTGAAATGGAGACGTAGAAAAATGAAACCTCCAGAGGAGGAGGAGGGAGCTTGCTCTCACTCAAACCCACACACACACACACACACACACCCTGGCTGAAATCACACACCCAAAAACACAGATATGTCACACGCAGCACCATGAGAAAAACAACAATCCTTATGGGCCCATTAATTCAAAACAAAAAGGGACATAATCCGGTACATAATCCATGGAGCTTTACCGATGTTTATTGTATTGTTGACAAAATTCCTCCTCCTTCTGAAGGTGGAAATAAATGGATGCACATAAATGGCAAGGTTGAACTGCCATTTCTTGTGGACACTGGATCTCGATACTCCGCCTTGATGACAAATGTACTCAGAGACTTGTTATCAAACGACACCGTCTCAGTAACTGGGTTCTTGGGACAATCTGTAGATCTGCCTGTGACGCATACCTGTCCGGATGGCTAATCAAACACATGAGCATCCATTTGTGGTTCTCACTCTTGCCCTATCAATCTATTTATAAAAGACAGGAGCATCAGTACTCTGTAGTGCTGACGGAGTAATTGTTACTTTTCCAGATGGCACAGCCACAAACGGCACTCTGAACTCTTATTGAGCCTCTTTACAAATGATGTTACAGGCTGACACCTCACCTGATCTGCCAGAGTGTACTGGGGATTGTTGCAAGTCAAGTTTATTTATATATCACATTTAAAACAACGACGTTGACCAAAGTGCTGTACAAGATCTATAACCCCAAGGACTATACTCAATAAAAAATAAAAACATTAAAAGACAATAAATAACAAAATAAATAAAAACATTTAAAACAAATACCATAAAAAGCAATCATCTAAAAGGAGGCAGCACTGCAGCCAAATCCCAAGGAAAAGAAATGTGTTTTTAGTAAAGATTTAAATGTGTGTATCGTCTGAGCTGTGCAGATATGGAGAGGTAGATCGTTCCATAGCTTTGGTGCTGCTGCTGCAAAAGCTCGATCATCTCTCTGTTTTAGTCTAGTTTTAGGCCTCTGTAAGAGCAGCTCGTTGGATGACCTCAAAGCTCTTACAGGGGTGTGACTGTGAAGCAGCTCAGACAGATGCAAAGGTGCCAGTGTCATGTGTGAGCGGTGTGGCGAGCAGGGTGGACCCAAACGCAGAACTCCAGAGGCAAAACTGAACTTAAAAGGTGACTTTACTGTAGATAAGTGAAAGTAAGCAGATGAATGGCACTGAAACAAAAAACTCAAACAACCGGACAAAACCACACCTTCATGAGGGAGGACGCGACAAGGAACGGTGCAAACACAGGGGCTTAAATACACACAGGAGGTAATGTTGGGAAACAAGACACAGCTGGGGAACACAGGTAAACAGAATCTAACAAATGAAACAGGGGAAGCAAAACTAGACATGACACACAGGGAGCACTGGACTATCAAACTAAAACAGGAAGTAAACAAAGACACAAATGCAGACTGAGCACAACATGAGGAAATAACTTAGACAAGAGGCCAGTAACTAATAAACGCTGACCACCGAGACGTGGAAAGACAAGAAAAGGATACAAAACCCCAACTAAACTCAAAACTGAAGACCCACATGAAAGAAACCAAATAAACATAATCAGAGATATAACACAACATAACCAAAAGAACACAAAACACTGGGCCACCGCCCCCGGATCATGACAGCCAGTCCGTTTAAGGCTGCAGCCCTTTTCCTGTTTCCTCTCCTGGTCTCCCTGGCTCCGTGATCTCCGCCTCTATGTTGCTCCACCCGACCCATACCATGTAACCTTTTACTATGATAGAAATGAAGATGAAGTATACAGACAGACATACTTGGAAGAGCTTCAGGACAGCACTTGGTCTGTGAAATCTACAGACATTATAGTAGGACCAGAGGGCGTAGCGGGCATACCTGACTGTCTACTCCGCCTACCCCTCACATTTCCCCCTAAGAAGCACTCGAAAAGACGAGGGAAACAGGGAGGAATCCGGGATCGAAACCTACCAGAAATCTGTAGGACTGCCAAACATCATACTATCACAGATATGTTGCCATCTTTTCCTGCGCTCTGGCACTGGTCCAGATTCAGATGTCATCGCTGGATTCAGCCTGTTGCACCTGCTGTTCTTTCAGACTGGCTGGAGGGGCCTCCTCCTGTCTGCGGCCCTCCAGACGTGGCATGAACCACGGTAACCTTCGCCTGCTGGGAAGCACTCCTGTTGGTACTAGCATGACCACGCTTCAGATGGCTCTGTTGAACACCAGATCGCTGGCAAACAAGACTTTCATCTTAAATGAGTTTTTCACCTCCTCAGATTTGGATTTTATATTCCTGACGGAAACCTGGCTTCGACCTGGTGGGTCGACTCCTTTCTCAGAACTCCTTCCCCCTGAGTGCTCATTTCTTAGCTCTCCCCGGACCACTGGAAAAGGTGGAGGGTTAGCAACAGCATTTAAATACAATTTTTGCTGTCGGCAACTGTCACCTGTCTTCTACCCCAGCTTCGAGGTGCAGCTTTTTGAACTGAACTCCTCTGCCTCAGTCCTCACCGCACTATTGTATCGTTCACGAAAATGCATTAAGGACTTTATCCAGGACTTTGGTGACTTATTGGGGAGACTCATGTTAAAATACGACTGTTTTAATTTTCAATGATTTTAACATCCATGTTTGTTGTGAGTCTGGACCACTGGTAAAGGATTTCCTCGCCCTTATTGACTCTTTTAATCTAACTCATGAAAAAAGACATACACTTGATCTGGTGCTGTCATATGGCCTGGACGTCTATATCACTGAGATTAAGGACTGTGGGATATCAGACCATTTTACTGTAATTTTTAACATTGTGGTTTGTAACCAGGGGTTGAACAGCGAGAGACTGTGCAGCGTTTGCACACAATGAATGCTGCGACCGCTGCTCAGTGTTCCTCCACTTTTACTAACTCTGTCCTTTGTGATGCCGACCTCTGTGCTGATCTGCACGTTGAAGAGTTAATTAGTCTTTTTAACTCAGCATGTTCCGATATCCTGGATTCTGTGGCTCTGCTCAGGATCAAATGGACCAAATCATCACATCAGCCCTGACTGAATGAAACTACAGACGCGAATGTCGGCGCGCTGAGAGAAAGTGGAAGAAGGACAAACTCCAGGTGTCTTTAGGGATCCTGCGTGACCGTTTATCAGAATATCAGAGGACTGTTAAAGCTGCAAAATCTGCTTTTCTGTCTAACCTGATTTCCAGGAAGAGTCACAAACCTCGAGTTCTTTTTAATATTTTTAACTCTGTTATTAACCCCTGTGACACTGTTCCTATGGAGGCTTCTTCTGCACTTTGTGATCAGTTCTTGATACATTTTGTTGATAAAATCTCCTCTTTATGGTCTTCACACTCACAGGCTGTTTTACATCAGGATTCACCTCCTAAATGCTCAGCTGTTTTTCAGCAGTTTGAGCCAGTGTCTTCTTCAGTTTTAAAAGAAGTGGTGTCACATTCAAGACCTTCTAAAACCCCTCTAGATATCCTCCCATCTTGTTTGCTCAAAGAAATTCTTCACATTATTGGGCCTAGTATTTTGCTTATATTAAATGTCTCACTGTTATCAGGCTGTGCACCAGCTGCATTCAAACATGCTGTTGTGCAGGCCATTATTAAAAAGAAAATGTCATGTCCTGGGCCGTTGGCCCAGCGTTTTGTGTTAATTTATTTCCTGAGTTTGTCCTCCCTGTATGTTTGTCATGTTCCCAGTGTTGGGACTTGTCTGCATGTTCCTTGGTTTATCACTTCCTGTTTTATTTTGCCAATGTGATTTCCTTGTGCTTTGTGTTTAGCTTTGCTTCCCCTGTGTAATTAGTTTCATTTGCCTCACCTGTTGTTCCCTGCTGTTCCTCTTGCCCTGATTACCCATTGTGTATTTAAGCCCTCAGTTTTCATTTGTTCTCTGTCGCGTCGTTGATGTTGTGTGCCCGTGTGTTCCTGTGCTCCCTGTGGTTCCCCTTCGTCTCCCTTCTGAACGGTTTTTGTATTGATTTTCCCTACATTAATAAATGCCTTTAGTTATGCCCATCTCCGGAGTCCTGCATGTTTGTCCTTCCTCGTCCGTTTCCTCCCCAGCCATGACAGAACGACGCGACCATTACAAAACCCCCTCCGGCTCCAATTTTTTCGACGGCACTCGTCTAGCGCTGGGGGGCCCGGCGTCTTTGAACAGTCCCCGTCATCGTCACTCACCTGCCTCCCCTTTCGCTGATCCCTCCCTTCCTCGGCAGCCGCGGAGGAGAGGGAGTTCCCGGCAGCAACGGCGGAAGGCACCCCGAGACCCGAGCGGTATAACGCCGCGGATCGCTTCACCACTTCACACCCAATCCTCCGTTTCCGTGAGTAACACTGGCTTCAACGCTACTATGCCTGCGGACAATTATTCCCGTCACCCCCCTGCCTTTCCCCTCCCTGAGGTGGCAAAGCAGACCATTATCTGTTGGGTGGATTCACTGGTTATGGACCTTCTGGCTGACCCATGTGAGCAGGAACAGCAACAGCTCACGGCCCAGCTGCAAGGGCTAGTCGATGATTACCCTTGGTTATTTGGCTCTCTGCATGGGTTAGTGCAGGATTTCTTAACCTCCACCCTTCACCTACAGCAGTCCCCAGTGTCAGCTCATTCTCAGTCCCCAGTGTCAGCGCATTCTCAGTGCCCGGTGTCAGCTGTGTCTCAGTCTCCCCAGTCAGCTGTGCCTCAGGCTGCTTCCACGCAGTCAGCTCCTCTCCCTAGCTCGCAGTCAGTCTCCTCGCAGTCAGTCTCCTCGCAGTCAGTCTCCTCGCAGTCAGTCTCCCCTAGCTCGCAGTTAGCTCTAACGCCCTTAGCTCCTGCTCTCTCTAGCTCGCAGTCTGCTCTCTCTAGCTCGCAGTCTGCTCTTTCTGTCTCCCGGCCTGCTTCCACGCGGCCAGTTTTGACGTACTCAGGCCCCTCTAGCCTTCAGTCGGTTTCCCTAATGTCTGTTCACCCTAGCACTCTGTCAGTTCCTCCAGTGTCAGTTCCTCCAGTGTCAGTTCCTCCAGTGTCAGTTCCTCCAGTGTCAGTTCCTCCAGTGTCAGTTCCTCCAGTGTCAGTTCCTCCTCAGTCGCAGTGTTCCCAGTCAGCTGTAGCTCCAGCTCCTCCTCAGTCGCAGTGTTCCCAGTCAGCTGTAGCTCCAGCTCCTCCTCAGTCGCAGTGTTCCCAGTCAGCTGTAGCTCCAGCTCCTCCTCAGTCGCAGTGTTCCCAGTCAGCTGTAGCTCCAGCTCCTCCTCAGTCGCAGTGTTCCCAGTCAGCTGTAGCTCCAGCTCCTCCTCAGTCGCAGGGTTCCCAGTCAGCTGTAGCTCCAGCTCCTCCTCAGTCGCAGTGTTCCCAGTCAGCTGTAGCTCCAGCTCCTCCTCAGTCGCAGTCTCAGACCCCTCAGTTAGCTCCAGCTCTCTCTGCTCACCCTGCTCCCGCTCCCTTGGCTCCAGCTCCCCCTGCACCCGTACCTGTTCCGCGGGTGGGGGCAGCCACGGACGGGCTGACCTCTGCACCCGTACCTGTTCCGCGGGTGGGGGCAGCCACGGATGGGCTGACCTCTGCACCCGTACCTGTTCCGCGGGTGGGGGCTGCCACGGACGGGCTGACCTCTGCACCCGTACCTGTTCCGCGGGTGGGGGCAGCCACGGACGGGCTGACCTCTGCACCCGTTCCTGTTCCGCGGGTGGGGGCAGCCACGGACGGGCTGACCTCTGCACCCGTTCCTGTTCCGCGGGTGGGGGCAACCAGGTCCAAGCCTTCGCATCGGTTTTCTGTGTTAGCTGCAGCAGCAGGGTCTCAGTCAGCTCTAGCTCCAGTCGCTCTCCCTCGCCTTCAGTCAGCTCCAGTAACTCTTCCTCGGTCCCCAGTGTCAGCTGTTTCAGTGCCCTCTCAGTCAGTTCCCTCAGCCCCTGTCTTAGTTCCTTCGGTTTTGGTCCCAGTTCCCTCAGCTCCTGCTCCTTCTGTAGCTCCAGTAGTGTCAGCTCCCTCTCAGGCCCCAGTGTCAGCGAGCTCTCGGTCTGTCTCCACGCAGCCAGATCTCCCTAGCTCTCGGTCTGTTTCCACGCAGCCAGATCTCCCTAGCTCTCGGTCTGTTTCCACGCAGCCAGATCTCCCTAGCTCTCGGTCTGTTTCCACGCAGCCAGATCTCCCTAGCTCTCGGTCTGTTTCCACGCAGCCAGATCTCCCTAGCTCACAGCCCGCTCTCTCTGGCTCCCGGCCTGCTTCCACGCAGCCAGTCGTCTCCCGGCCTGCTTCCACGCAGCCAGTCGTCTCCCGGCCTGCTTCCACGCAGCCAGTCGTCTCCCGGCCTGCTTCCACGCAGCCAGTCGTCTCCCGGCCTGCTTCCACGCAGCCAGTCGTCTCCCGGCCTGCTTCCACGCAGCCAGTCGTCTCCCGGCCTGCTTCCACGCAGCCAGTCGTCTCCCGGCCTGCTTCCACGCAGCCAGTCGTCTCCCGGCCTGCTTCCACGCAGCCAGTCGTCTCCCGGCCTGCTTCCACGCAGCCAGTCGTCTCCCGGCCTGCTTCCACGCAGTCCCCTGCACCTCGGCTATTCCTCGAGCAGCCCCTGCTGCTCAATAAAGCAGCAGTGTGCCCTGTTCCGCGGTCCCAGCCTACGCATCCGGTGCCTCACTATGTAGGCCCCGTTCAGCCCATGGGCTCAGCTCACTCCAAGCCGATGGGGGTCTCCGCTCATTCCGAGCCGATGGGGGTCTCCGCTCAGTCCGAGCACTCCGCGCCAGGGGGTCCCGCTCAGTCCGAGCCGATGGGGGTCTCCGCTCAGTCCGAGCGCTCCGCGCCAGAGGGTCCCGCTCAGTCCGAGCGCTCCGCGCCAGAGGGTCCCGCTCAGTCCGAGCCGATGGGGGTCTCCGCTCAGTCCGAGCGCTCCGCGCCAGAGGGTCCCGCTCAGTCCGAGCCGATGGGGGTCTCCGCTCAGTCCGAGCGCTCCGCGCCAGAGGGTCCCGCTCAGTCCGAGCCGATGGGGGTCTCCGCTCAGTCCGAGCCAGGGGGTCCCGCTCAGTCCGAGCACTCCGCGCCAGAGGGTCCCGCTCAGTCCGAGCCGATGGGGGTCTCCGCTCAGTCCGAGCGCTCCGCGCACGAGGGTCCCGCTCAGTCCGAGCCGATGGGGGTCTCCGCTCAGTCCGAGCGCTCCGAGCCAGGGGGTCCCGCTCAGTCCGAGCCGGTGGGGGTCTCTGCTCAGTCCGAGCGCTCCACGTCACCCGAGGGTTCCCCACCAGAGCCCGGGGTCGCCCTTCTCCGCCGCCGCATGCCCCGCGGTCGGCCTCCAGTGTCTGCTCCCCGTCGCCGCCGCCGCACGCCCCGCGGTCGGCCTCCAGTGACCCCTCCTCGTCGCCGCCACCGCTGGGAGCGCGGTCGGCCTCCAGTGACTCCCCCTCGTCCTCGTCGCCGCCGCCACTGGGAGCGCGGTCGGCCTCCAGTGACTCCCCCTCGTCCTCGTCGCCGCCGCCGCTGGGAGCGCGGTCGGCCTCCAGTGACTCCCCCTCGTCCTCGTCGCCGCCGCCGCTGGGAGCGCGGTCGGCCTCCAGTGACTCCCCCTCGTCCTCGTCGCCGCCGCCGCTGGGAGCGCGGTTGGCCTCCAGTGATTCCTTCTCGTCCTCGTCGCCGCCGCCGCTGGGAGCGCGGTCGGCCTCCCTCGTTGGGATTTTGCTTTGTGGCCCCTTGGCCTCTGCGGCCTCCTGAACTGTGTGTTTTTTGTTTTTGGATTTCCCACTGACTCCCCTGAACTGTGGACTGTTTTTTTTCCCCTGCTGTTTTTTGTTTTGTCATAGCTCCTGGACTGTTCCTTGTTTCGGCCCCCTGTTTTGGACATTGGAGCTCTCCGGCCTTGTGCCGTCGCTTTTTGTTTCATCCGGTTGTTTTTTTTTGCTTCTCGTCCCCGTGTTTTGTTCTTGTTTGGACTGTGTTGCCTCTGCTCTGCCTCGTTTTGATGCCCCCTGTTGGACTGTCTCCGGCCTTGTGCCGTCGCCTTTTGTTCTGGTCCTGTGTTTTTGTTTTCTTCCTGTCCGGGTTTGGTTTGTTTTGTTCACGCCCTGTGATTTCTGTTTTGCTCCCTGTCTTTGTTTTGTTTCGGGCCCTCCCTCCTGGTCCCCCGCCTCCCGCCCTTGTCTGGTTTTGTTTCTGGTTTTGGCCGTCGGGAGCCGGCCTTTGAGGGGGGGGTACTGTCATGTCCTGGGCCGTTGGCCCAGCGTTTTGTGTTAATTTATTTCCTGAGTTTGTCCTCCCTGTATGTTTGTCATGTTCCCAGTGTTGTGACTTGTCTGCATGTTCCTTGGTTTATCACTTCCTGTTTTATTTTGCCAATGTGATTTCCTTGTGCTTTGTGTTTAGCTTTGCTTCCCCTGTGTAATTAGTTTCATTTGCCTCACCTGTTGTTCCCTGCTGTTTCCTCTTGCCCTGATTACCCATTGTGTATTTAAGCCCTCAGTTTTCATTTGTTCTCTGTCGCGTCGTTGATGTTGTGTGCCCGTGTGTTCCTGTGCTCCCTGTGGTTCCCCTTCGTCTCCCTTCTGAACGGTTTTTGTATTGATTTTCCCTACATTAATAAATGCCTTTAGTTATGCCCATCTCCGGAGTCCTGCATGTTTGTCCTTCCTCGTCCGTTTCCTCCCCAGCCATGACAGAAAAATCTTGAGCCACACGTTCTTTCCAATTATAGGCCAATTTCTAAACTACCTTTTATGTCCAAAATATTGGAAAAGGTTGTTTTTAATCAAGTTCAAACCTTTTTAAATATTCATGGTGTTTGTGAAGAGTTTCAGTCTGGTTTTAGATCCCATCACAGCACTGAGACAGCACTTTTAAGAGTTTTTACTGTTTAACTGTTGACCCGGGTTGTTCCGCTGTTTTGGTTCTTTTAGACTTGACTGCTGCCTTTGACACAGTGGATCACAGCATTCTTTTGTCGAGACTTGTTGGTCTTAAAGGCACAGTTTTGTCATGGTTTAGGTCATATCTGTCTGAGAGGTCTTTTTCTGTAGCCCTGGGGGAATATTCTTCTTCCTCAGCACATATACATGTGCCTCAGGGGTCCATTTTGGGTCCAGTCTTGTTTTCATTATATATGCTGCCTTTGGGAGAGATTTTTAGGAAGTACAATATTCCCTTTCATTGTTCTGCAGATGACATCCAAATTTATCTCCCTGTTAAACTGGATGCTTCTGTCCCGCTGCAGCCTCTGTTTAACTGTCTTCATGATATCAAAGGCTGGTTAACACAGAACTTTCTTACTTTAAATGAAAACAAGACAGAAACTATTGTGTTTGGAAGTCGTATCCCTGTGGCTAAGCTAACTGATATCCTTGGCCCTCTTGCGTCTTCCTGCTCCTCGGCTGTCAGAAACGTTGGAGTGTTTTTTTGATAGTTCCTTTAAATTTGAGAAGCAAGTGAACACAGTTGTAAAGACTGGTTTTTATCAGTTACAGCTAATTGCCAAAGCTAAATCCTATCTTCCTCCAAAGGACTTCAAAAAACGTATTCATCACCTCTAGATTGGACTACTGTAATTGTCTATATTTGGGTCTTGAACGATCATCTCTCCATCGTTTGCAGGTAGTCCAAAATGCTGCTGCACGTCTTTTGGCAGGTACTAGAAAGCTTGAACACATCACTCCAGTTTTAGCAGGTTTACACTGGCTCCCTGTCCAGTCTCATACTGATTTTAAGATTCTTTTACTTACTTTTAAAGTCGTAAATGGAACGGCACCCAGCTATTTGGCTAAGTTGCTCAAACTATATAACCCCAAAAAAAGCACTGAGATCATCTAGCCTGATGCTCTTAGTGCAACTGAGGTCTCGTTTTAAACATAGAGGGGATCGAGCTTATTGCAGTCGCAGCCCCTAGACTGTAGAATAATTTGCCACTTTATATTCATACTGCAGAGTCCATGCAGTCATTTAAATCCTCTCTAAAAACTGGTGGTGTCTTTTGTTTTAGTGTGTTAGTTTTAGTTTGTTTTATTGCATCATATTTATTGTATTTCTTTGTTTTTTATGTTTTATGCTTTATTCTATTTTATTCACCTATGGAATTATCTTGCTTACTTTTGTAGTTGATCTTGTAAAGCACTTTGGTCAGCAATGTTGTTTTTAAATGTGCTCTAGAAATAAAATTGACACTGACGGTGTGTGCAAATGCAAGGTCATTAGGACTCAATCCTGTGCTCTCCTGCACAACCTCTCTGGCTGCCATCAACAGCCATGGCATCCCTTCCTCCCAATCAACCCGAAGCTCAATGCAATAAATAAACGTGGAGCAATATTTTAAATGCTGATGGAAGCGTTCCAATGCACCGACGTGTGGTAACTTGTTGTGTTGAACATGAAGTTGTTGGAGGACCTGTGTGAACAATGTAGATGTGAAGTTAAAGCCTTGATCAGTCTGAATGACTTTGGGAATCCTGAACACAGAAATGAACTGGCTAAGAGCTTTAACTACTGATTTAGCAGAGACTGACTGCAATGGATAGGCAGCTGATATCTGGTGGCTCCACACATTACAGTCAACAAATACACACAACCAGACTTTGAAGGAGGCAGAGGACCAACACAGTCTATGATCAGATGTTGAAATGGCTGAAAGGTGGGACAGTCTGCTTAGGTTTTCCTGTGAGCTGACAGCTATGACAGGTCTTAATATGAGCAGAAATATCAGGTTTCAGCCGTCTTCTTCTACACTGATGAACTGCTGATGTCTCTGACTGGATTGTCTGTTTGATCTGACTCTAAAGTTACATTGTATTGTGCAGCTCCATTAAAAGTCTGCTATCTGTGTGTGCTTTACTGTTTTAGTCAGCCTCTCATAGTGAAGAGGATCAGAGTCCCGCTGGACTATGACAGGGAGGAGGACACCCTGAAGACATGACTCACATCTGCACTCACAGACACACTTTCACTGAGAAACTCTTCCCATATTTCAGTGTTGGAAAATCAGGAGACGCCAAAACCTGTGATATCAAAATGTGTCAGACTGAGATTTCGTTGAAACCTTGAGTGAGATCAAGTTTTTTTCCCCTTTGTGTGAAATATGTAACTAATCTCTGATTTTCATCAAATTTTGAACATTTAAACATGTAAAATATGAGATGAAACAGATTATTTTACTTTGATGTTTCATTTTAAAGAATTCAGGATATTGTTTTATTTTCTCCTGTTTAATATTTTTGTAATAATTTGTCTTGAATCCATCTGTGGACTTTGATGTAATAATTCACCAATTATTTCTCTATAATGTGCATCAGTGCAGATTACTGTTGACTGAAAATCTCCTGTACATTTATCAGTTTTATCCACACAAACAAAATCTTTATTTGTCTCTTTGTTTTTGTGATATTGAGCAAATGAACAGCAACATTTCTTTGCTCATTTCTGAGCATTTGTTCAGGTGGAGCTGCTCTTTGTTCCAGTGTGTTTCTGTAAACTCTCACTTCATGTGTCAGATGTGAAACAGCACATCATGGTACACACTGACGACGACATGACAAGGAACAGACACAGCCTGAGGACGTAAACACACACACAATGTAATCAGGGAACAGGTAACAGGTGATGGGTACAGCTGAGCGTAATTACCCTGATGAGACAAGGGGCTCCAAGATAACAGCAAAACCAAAACAAAACAAAGCAGTGAACCATAGAGGAACAGCCCCAGGAGCAGAACAAACACACAGGAGCAAAAACAAAAGGTGGTGACACAAGGCTGGCAAAAAAGTCCCAAACTGAAACAGTTCAGGGGGACGCCCAGGCCAAGGGGCCAGACCTAAGGGTTGGAGAACACCGTGGAAGTGAGGTAAATCAGGGGGCCGACAGCAGTGCCAGCAGTGGCAATGAGGCAGGATGGGATGGGTCTTCTGAATTCCTGAAGCTTTTCTTTGATTCGTGCGTGACGGCTTTTCCATATGTTGTCACCTGTTGCACTGGGTTCATGGCTGCCGCTCCGCACCCGCTGCCTTCTCACCTTCTGCCACAAAGACAAGAGCTGAATCTCTTCATGGTCTGTGGCTGCAGATGGTACGACGGTGACATAAAGTCCACGAGCAGCCACATCTCTTGTCACCTCTGCTGCATCCTGATGGTCGGGCATTAACGTCATAAAACACCGGCATCTTTGCAGGATATGGAGTCTGAAATCTGATGCATTCACTTTTCCGTACTTTTTTGACAACTGCATTTGCAGTTTTCTATAGGCTGTCATAGTCCCCGCCCTCTCCGGGCCGGCAGTGTGTTGTGTGAGTGTGTTTTGTTCTTTGGGCAGGCTCGACATTTGCTCCACCCTCTGGCTGGCCTCTTCCAGCCGTGTGTTGCACACCTGATCTCAATCACTGTTTACTCACCTGTTTTCCCCAAAGGAAGTCTTCAGTCCTTGCCAGATCGTTGCCCCTACCAGGTAGCCAAACTATGCGCTTTATTTTGGTGTTGTTCCACGTTCTTTTTGCCTTGCGGATTAATTGCTGTTTGTGTGCAGAGCTGAGCCGGGGTCTGTTGGGGTGTGAGCCAAGGATTCTGAGGGTCAGTAAACGTGCTGCCAGACCGACGGAGTGTTGGAGACGAGCCTGCCTAATCCCGGACCTCCCCACTCAAAAACTTTGTTGGATTTGTGAAAATAAATACTGGAAACATTTTACGTCTGCCTCTGCAGTTGGGTCCTTCCTTTTCCTGCACGTCATGACAGAACGATCCGGCCAGCTGGACCCAGCAGAAGCAGCATCACTGCAGTGAGTGCTCTCATCTCTCGGAGAGCAGCTGCAGAAACACGATCAAATACTCCGGCATGTGATGGCAGATCAAGCAGCGGTGACTCGTAAGATGGACAAAATTGGAAATGTGTTGCAAATGCTATGCTCACCCAGCCGTGCCTCCCCTACAGCTTCTCCTCTGGAAGAGAGCACTTCGCAGTCTGTCACTGTGCATTCCCCGGAGGGCACTGCCGCTTCCTCAAGTTCCCCGGAGCCCCCGGAACGAGCTCTTCCCTCTCCTGCTCTCTTCTCCGGAGGACATATGCTGTGGACAGTGCAAAGATTGCATACATGTCCACACTAATGAGAGGAAGGGAATTACATTGGGCACAGATGGTTATTAATGCTAATGATGATCTTTCTTATGCTGAGTTTTTGAACAAGTTTAAATGCGTGTTTGTAAAAAGGGATAGCTGTGACCAAGCAGCCCAGCGCATGTTTAACCTACGACAGGGCAAACGGCGTGTGTCGGATTATGCCATTGACTTCTGGATTCTTGCTGAGGAGACAGTATGGGGGGTGAAAGCCTTATGGGGGGCCTTCCTCAACGGCCTCGCGGACTACATCCATGATGAACTGGCAACTAAAGAGCTCCCGTCTTCTCTAGATCAGTTAGTAGCAATGTGCACCAAATTAGATGACCGTGTCCATGAGCGGCGCAAACAATTTCGCCCCAGACCCAAGAATCCTCACGCTCAGCCTGTTCCTTCTGATGAACTGATGGGCGCAGGCCCGTCTTTTGAGAATGAAGTGGAAGCCATGCAACTGGGCCGTGCACACCTCACCCCAGAAGAACGTAGTCACAGGCTGGCAGCTGGTGAGCGCCTTTACTGTGGTGAAGTGGGTCATTTTCTTTCCTCCTGCCCACGGCGGCCAAAAGGCAGGGCCTGTCAGTCCAAGTAGGGGTGCTGGCGGGTGAGTCCTCCTCCCTACCACGTCTAATGGTGCCAGTTAATCTGTTTGTTAATGATGATGATTTCGCCCTGCAGGCATTGGTGGACTCTGGTGCTGAACAAAACTTTCTGGATTCAGCTCTTGCTCAACAATTGAAACTACCTCTTATTCACCTCCCACATCCTCTGCAGGTCAAAGCTCTTGATGGTCGCTGGCTGGCGGAAGTTACACGTCAAACTGAACCCATTCCACTACTCATTTCGGGCAATTACCGTGAGTACCTCTCCTTTTTCATCATCCACTCTCCTCAGACCCCTCTGGTCCTGGTACATCCCTGGTTACAAAAACACAACCCCGTGATCGATTGGTCACACAACAAAATTTCCACCTGGAGCCAGGATTGTCACAAACAGTGTCTTCTGTCAGCCCAGCCTCCATCCTCTGCCCCGTCTGAAACCCCTGGTTCTGAGGTTCCCAATCTCTCTAATATACCTGTTACCATGATCTGGCAGATGTTTTCCGCAAAGACCTAGCATTATCTTTATCGCACAGTCGTAAGGGCGATGGGGAGGCGGAGTTGTTTCCTGGAGCTCCACTCCCAGCTAGTCGACTATACAGTTTGTCTAAACCCGAAAGGGAAGTGATGGAGACATATATTCATGACTCTCTAAAAGCTGGGATAATCCGTCCTTCCTCCTCTCCATTAGCTGCAGGTTTCTTTTTTGTGGAGAACAAGGACAAGACTCTTAGGCCTTGCATTGATTTTCGGGGACTAAACCAGATCACGGTGCGGAACAAATATCCTTTACTGCTACTGTCCTCAGCCTTTGAACTGTTGCAGGGGGCCTCTGTATTTACCAAACTAGATCTCCGAAATGCCTACCTCCTGGTCCGCATCCGTGAGGGGGATGAGTGGAAAACGTGTTTAACACCCATCTAGGCCATTTTCAATATTTGGTGATGCCGTTTGGTCTGACCAATGCCCCAGCTGTCTTTCAGGCATTGGTAAATGATGTCCTTCAAGATTTTCTGAACCGTTTTGTATTTGTATATCTGGATGACATTTTCATTTTTTCAAGAACCCCGCAAGAACACCAGGAACACGTTCGCCAAGTCCTGCAGAGACTGCTGGAAAATCGGTTATTCATTAAAGGGGAGAAATGTGAGTTCCATGTCCAAACGGTGTCTTTCCTGCGATTTGTCATCGCGCCTGACAGCATTCAACCGGACCCAGCTAAGGTAAAAACTGTGGTGGACTGGCCCACACCTTCCACCCGGAAACAGTTACAGAGTTTTTTAGAGTTTGCCAATTTCTATCATCGATTCATCAGAGACTATAGTCATGTTGTGTCCCCATTAACCGCTCTCACTTCCCCTAAGCAGCCCTTTCTCTGGACTCCTCATGCTCAAAAGACGTTTGACCACCTCAAGGATCTCTTTGCTACCGCCCCTATTCTGATACAACCGAATTTGTCACAACCGTTCATTGTGGAGGTGGACGCCTCAGATGCTGGGGTAGGAGCTATAATATCCCAGCAAAAGAATGATAAATTGCATCCATGTGCTTTCTTCTCTCGCCGTCTTTCTCCTGCAGAGCGGAACTATGATATTGGTGACCGGGAGCTCCTGGCTGTGAAGCTAGCACTGGAGGAATGGCGTCACTGGCTTGAGGGAGCTGAACAACCCTTTATTGTCTGGACGGACCATAAAAATCTCTCATACATTCAAAAGGCCAAGAGATTAAATGCACACCAAGCTAGGTGGTCACTGTTTTTCACCAGGTTTAACTTCACCATCTCTTACCGCCCTGGCTCCCATAACGGCAAACCTGACGCCCTTTCTCGTCTGTTTTCTGATCCTGAGCTCCCTCGGCCAGAAGAAACTATCCTTCCAGTGTCCCGGGTGATTGGGGCTTTCACCTGGACGAACCGGATCCCGGGACCGGTCCCGCCAACCGAATGTACGTACCCACCTCAGTCCGGTCCAAGGTGCTGCATTGGGCTCACACTGCCCGCTTTACCTGCCATCCTGGTGTGTTCCGAACAATCACGTTTCTTCAGCGCTCATTCTGGTGGCCTTCATTGACCCAAGATGTCCGCGACTACATTGGCGCCTGCACCATCTGTGCCCGGAATAAGGTCTCCTCGTCTCCCTCCACTGGCTTATTAAGACCTTTGCCCATACCTGGACGCCCTTGGAGCCACATCTCCCTCGATTTTGTCACAGGCTTGCCCCCATCCTCAGGTAACACTGTTATCATGACTATAATTGATCGTTTCTCAAAAGCAGCTCACCTTGTTGCTCTGCCTAAGCTCCCAGCAGCCCTGGAAACAGCCCGCCTGCTCACGGACCATGTTTTCCGTCTTCATGGGATTCCTCAGGATGTCGTTTCAGATCGTGGCCCCCAGTTCACGTCTCACGTTTGGAGGGAGTTCTGTACTGCCATTGGCGCTCAGGTTAGTCTATCTTCAGGTTTTCATCCTCAGACCAATGGCCAGACTGAACGTATGAACCAGGAACTGGAGGCGGCTCTCATTTGTGTAACCTCCTCTAATCAGACCACTTGGAGTACTCAGCTGGCATGGGTGGAATATGCCCATAACACCATGACATCCTCAGCTACCAGACTGTCACCCTTTGAAGCCAGTTTGGGTTATCAGCCCCCTTTGTTCCTGAATCAGGAGACCGACTTGAATGTACCCTCAGTCCAGCACCATCTTCGTCATTGCCGACGGATGTGGAAATCTACCCGAGCTGCCCTTCTTCGCACCTCTGCCCGGAACAAACAACTGGCTGACCGGCGCCGCCATCCTGCACCCACGTATGCCCCCGGGCAGAAGGTTTGGCTATCTACTAAGCATATCAATCTCCGATCAGAATCGAAAAAACTATCTCCTTCATTTTTTGGCCCTTTTGAGATCAGCTCTGTCATTAATCCTGTCTCCGTCCGGTTACACCTACCTCGTCACATGAGGATTTGTAATTCTTTCCATGTCTCACAGATCAAGCCAGTCAGATCCAGTCGCCTGTGCCCTCCGGCCGACCCCCCTCCGCCCGCCCGGGTCATTGGTGGCCAGCCTGTTTACACCGTCCGTCGGTTGTTGGATGTCCGCCGGCGGGGTCGTGGCCTCCAGTACCTGTGGGTTCCATCGGGGGCACCCAGACAGGCCTGGGCGGTCGCTGGGAGGCTCCCGTTGAGGGGGGGTACTGTCATAGTCCCCACCCTCTCCGGGCCAGCAGTGTGTTGTGTGGGTGTGTTTTGTTTTTTGGGCAGGCTCGACATTTGCTCCACCCTCTGGCCGGCCTCTTCTAGCCGTCTCAATCACTGTTTACTCACCTGTTTTCCCTGAGGCTCACTCAATGGGTATTTAAGCCAAAGGAAGTCTTCAGTCCTTGCCGGATCGTTGCCCCTACCAGGTAGCCAAACAATGCGCTTTATTTTGGTGTTGTGCCACGTTCTTTTTGCCTTGCGGATTAATCGCTGTTTGTGTGCAGAGCTGAGCCGGGGTCTGTTGGGGTGTGAGCCAAGGATTCTGAGGGTCAGTAAACGTGCTGCCAGACTGACGGAGTGTTGGAGACGAGCCTGCCTAATCCCAGACCTCCCCACTCAAAAACTTTGTTGGATTTGTGAAAATAAATACTGGAAACATTTTACGTCTGCCTCTGCAGTTGGGTCCTTACTTTTCCTGCACGTCATGACATAGGCTATTCTTGTTAATGTTTGTATTTTAATTTTTATATTTATGCCAGGCCTGAGAGGTAGGAAGGAAGGGGCAAGAAAAAGAGGGATAAAGAGAAAGAGGTAAAAAGAAAAACAAAGGGGAGAAAAAAATATCAAAAAGATATACATACATACACACATTCACATATTCAATTCAATTCAATTTTATTTTATTTATATAGCGCCAAATCACAACAAACTGTCGCCTCAAGGCGCTTTGTATTGTGGGTAAAGACCCTACAATAATACAGAAAAAACCCAACAGTCAAAACGACCCCCTATGAGCAGCACTTGGCGACAGTGGAAAGGAAAAACTCCCTTTTAACAGGAAGAAACCTCCAGCAGAACCAGGCTCAGGGAGGGGGGGTCATCTGCCGCGACCGGTTGGGCTGAGGGGAGAGAAAGATATGCTGTGGAAGAGAGCCAGAGATTAATATCAATTAATGATTAAATGCAGAGTGGAGTATAAACAAAGTAAATAAGGTGAATGAGAAACAGTGCATTATGTGAACCCCCCAGCAGACTAGGCCTATAGCAGCATAACTAAGGGATGGTTCAGGGTCACCTGATCCAGCCCTAACTATAAGCTTTATCATAAAGGAAAGTTTTAAGCCTAATCTTAAAAATAGAGAGGGTGTCTGTCTCATACACACACACATATCTATATGTGTGTGTGTATGAGTCGTGTGTGTGTGTGTGTGTGTATATGAGTATATGACGTGTGTGTGTGGAGAGCTGGGCCTGGGTGTGTGGCTTGCTGAGCCTTGGCACCTGTGGAACACGGTTGCGGAGGGTGGGAGTCAACCCTCCCTACCGCTTTCCACTGCTCCCCACTGATCGTCACTGCCGCCCCCGGGGTGTGGGTGCCTGCAGGTCCTGGGGTCCAGGGCCGGATGTCTTGGCGTGGCTCTTGACCTGCTCCATTGGCAGTTGTGGCCTGGGGGTGGCTCGGGCCCCTTAGGTGTGTGTGTGGGGGGTCTCTGCTGAATGTTGGGCAGCTCTTGGGTGCCTGGGGACTTGGGGCTGTGTACTCGGCTCGTGTAGGGGGGTGCTGGCCTACCGGGGGGGGGGGGGGCTCATTGCCTCTGACTCTCTGGACTGTTACCCTTTAACCATGGGGCAGTGTGTCTGGGGTCTCCCTCCTTCCTCCTCTTGTGTGTGCGTGCGGTTGCCATCAGGATGTGTGGCCTCGTGTCTTCTGAGCTCCTAGTGGGCCGTGGATACGCCGGGTCCCCTGGGTCCTTCCCTGTTTGCCTCTGGATCGGGGGGGGTGACTCCCCCGAGTTTGCAGATTTCCTACTTCAAAGAGAAACCATTTGTTCCATCTTAACAAATATTCACTGGTATTAACAGAGTAAGATGGGGGGATAGTTTAAAAGCACCGTCAGTGAGCTCACTAATTAGGCTAAAGACAGTTTTGAAAACATGGCTGACAAACTTCTGTTCAAGTTCCTCCAAACATTCTGGGAACAAGCTAAATGTCCAAGTTCACACAGAAACACGTGAATTAATATTTGTTACAAAAGCTTTGACTTCACAGAAGCTGCAGAAACATTAAACTTGATCTCATTATCTAAATACATTTCAAATACATCAAATAAAGCAGACTTTTTCTGACTGTGTTACATTAATGACTTTGTGTCAATATCAGCTCACTGCAAAGAGGAAATGCCACAACTCTGCTGACTAAGAGATGTAAATGAACACAGGAGCTGCTTCATTGGACAGTTTTGGGACTTTTCTGGGATCTGATTCAAAAAGCTGAGACCAGCTGAAGTTATGACATCTGGAAATCATTTTAGATGTTTGGACAGTAGAATTGGTGCGAAATTCTCCATTTATTTCTATTTATTTTCTCTTTTTCAATCAAAGCCCTGAAACAGCCTCTGCTGTCTGTGGTGTGCATATGTCTGTGAGTTTTTGACAAGTTCATGACAAGTAGGCTCCAATAAAAATGAAACAACAATGAAACAGTTCATATACAGAAAAAATAAATGCTTACAAATCATGTTTCTGATTTTATCACCATCCTGAAAAACATAATTTACTAATGATTTAATGAGTGACACATTAACACCTGATCCAAGCTTTTCTGTGCATTCATGTTCTCTGAATCATCTTCTTTAGTTTAGCTGGATGAAATAAACAGACTCACATACTCGCAGAAAATGTTTCCTCTGACAGCAGCTGAGAAACCAAACCTGTGAAACTCCTTTATTCAGCCTGTTGAAATGCTGCTCAGCACACTGAAACACCACAGCCTCACCTTCTTTGTGCCATTTTTACATTTGATTTGCTTCAACAAAACACGAGAGCTCAACATTTGATACATTGTTAGTTTTTTGTGTGGAGCACAAACTGGAAAACTACCTGAATGACACCCTGGCAGCGCCCTCTGGTGGAGGCTGATATTATGAGAGCATTCCCTGCAGGTAAGAGTTGATCACGTGACTGTGATCCATGAAAGTGAAACTAAATTTCGACACCTTAAACTGAGCTGAGACACCATCACAGGGCGTCAGATCTCTGTTGAAAAACACACATTTGTAGGATTTTAATCAGACGGTTCAACAAACAGCAATTTGGTGAGTTACAGATACTTAAGATCAAATGGCTGAGAAAGATGCTCTTCTTGAAGGTTTCCTGAGCTGCCATGTGTGCACAGAGACTTTCAGAGATCCTGTGTCTCTGAGCTGCAGCCACAGCTTCTGTTCAAGTTGCCTGCAGAAATTCTGGGAACAAGCTAAAAACAAAAACTGTCCCATTTGTAAGAGAAGATCCTCTAAAGATAATCCACTTGTGAACTTTGCTCTGAAAGAACTTGCTGATTCATTTGCTGGCAGACAAAAAGCTGGATCATCTGAGACAGAAAAGGGAGAGAAGACATTAATGTCACTGTGCAGTAAACACCAAGAAGAGCCTAAACTGTTCTGTGTGGATGAAGATAGAGCTGTGTGTCCTGTGTGTGAGTTTTCTCTCCATCATGGTCACAAAGTGGTTCCTGTAGAAGAAGCAGTCAGTGACCTGAAGGAGCAGCTGAAATCTGCCTTAAAGTCTCTGCAGGACAAGAGGAACAAATACAAAGAAGTGGAGCAAACCTACAATGAAGTGATTGAACACTCCAAGAAGCAGCTGTTGTCCACAGAGAGGCAGATCAGAGCAGAGTTCAACAAACTCCACCAGTTCCTGAGAGAGGAAGAGGAGTCCAGACTGGCAGCTCTGAGGGAGGAAGAGGAGCAGAAGGGGAGGACTATCAGCAGAGAGATGAAGATGATTGAGGAGCAGATCTCCTCTCTGTCAGACAGCATCTCTGCTGTTGAAGAAGAGCTGCAGAAACACAGCGTGCCATTCCTCAGCAGTTATAAAGCCACTCAGAGCAGAGCCCAGAGCTCACTGTCAGATCCACAGCTGCTCTCAGGAGCTCTGATAGATGTGGCCAAACACCTGGGCAACCTGTCCTTCAGAGTGTGGGAGAAGATCAAGGAGGAGCTCCACTTCAGTCCTGTCATTCTGGACCCAAACACTGCAAACCCCTGTCTCTGTCTGTCTGATGATCTGACCAGTGTGAGACGTGGAGACACAAAGCAGCAGCTTCCTGACAATCCAGAGAGAAACACTAAGTATGTCAATGTTTTAGGCTCTGAGGGCTTCAGCTCAGGGAAACACAGCTGGGAGGTGGAGGTGGGAGACCATCCTGACTGGATTTTGGGTTTAGTTAAAGAGTCAGTTGACAAGAATGAATCATCTGTTTCTCCAGAGACTGGATTCTGGTGTTTAGACCATCAAGCTGGAGAATACACTGATGGTTATGGTCAGACTGTGAGAGTGAAGAAGAGTCTCCAGAGGATCAGAGTCCAGCTGGACTATGACAGGGGGGAGGTGTCCTTCTACAACCCTGAAGACATGACTCACATCTGCACTCACAGACACACTTTCACTGAGAAACTCTTCCCATATTTCAGTGTTGGAAAATCAGGAGACGCCAAAACCTGTGATATCAAAATCTGTCATTCACTGAAACCTTTGAGCTGATTTTTTAAATAATCTGTGTGCTGATTATTGTTTTTCTTCCAGGAATTCCAGTTAATTATTCAGAGGAGCTAAAATGTAGAACTACTGCTTAAAGAATGAATGAGAATTTTGGTCCTTCATCAAATTATTTGACATTTGTTGTTTGTAAATATAAAACATCCCCTAAGAATAAATCTGTACAAAATATACATAAAAACCACAGAAGAATCTGACTGGTCTGATTTTGTTTCTTAAAATTTAACCTGCTGAAATTTTAGTCATTTTTCTGCATGCCAGTGTTGACTCTCATATATTTCATACTTTTAGTTTTTTGTACAAATCTTTTTAAAAAAAATTTTTTTTAAAGCTGGTCAAATCTGGCATTTTTCGCCATCGTAATGATGATCCGAATGCACTGATGTACCAAACAAATTTTCTTTTACAAGAACAGCTCTATAAGTTTTCTATAGGCTATTCTTGTTAATTTTTGTATTTTTATTTATTTATCTTTTTATTTAGTTATTTGTGCCAGGTCTGACAGGCAACGAGGAAGGGGCAAGAACAAGAGGGGGGAACAAAAGAAAAAGTGGGGGGAGAAGAGGAACAAAAGGAAGAAAGGAAATAAATAAATAAAAATAATCTAAGAAAAGTATATATATATATACACACACACACATACTCACACATCCATACACACACACATGCACATACATATACACACACATACACACAATTTTATTGTTTGCAGTAATGTGTGTATGCGCCTCTGTCATGCAATGTACTCAATAATGAGGGTAAGAAACTGCAACCATGGCCCCGCAATCCAGAGGTGAATAGGGAGGGACCCAGGGGACCCAGGCCATCCACAGCCCACTAGGAGCTCAGAAGACCTGAGGCCACATCCTGATGGCAACCGCGTGCACACCCCAGAGGAGGAAGAAGGGAGACCACAGACGGAGCCCTCACGGCCAAAGGACAAGAGTCCAGAGAGCCAGAGGCGACGAGCAGCCCCCCCGCAGGCCGGCACCCCCAGCACGAGCCGAGCAGGCGGCCCCCGAGGCCCCAGGCGCCCGAGAACAGCCCGACACCCGGCAGAGCCCCCCCCCACATGCCAAAGAGGCCCAAGCCACCCCCAGGTCACAGCCAACAAGGGAGCAGGTCAAAAACCACGCCAAGACATCCGGCCACGCACCCCAGGACCCACGGGCACCCACACCCCAGGGGCGGCAGTGACGACCAGTGGGGAGCAGCGTGGAGCAGTAGGGAGGGGTAACTCCTGCCCTCTGCAGCTGCGTCCCACAGGTGCCAAGGCTCGGCAAGCTATAGACCCAGGCCCAGCTGTCCACACACACACACACACACACACACACACACACACACATACACATACACACGCACACGCACACACACACACGCACATCCACATGCACCAGTCACACACTCATGCACACACACACGTAACACCTAGTGTGGGAGAGTGGGTACCAGCACAGAGCCAGCGGCAACCCAGGGAAGCAGCCAACCCAGCCCCGAACAACGAGCCAGTCCCAACCCCAGGCGGGGTGCATGAAACTGGGGTGTGAGAAGACCCGCCCGCCCCCTCCTCCCACTCAAAGTGTTTGGGGTGATGTGAGTGTATGTAATGAGAAGGATGTGTATGACTGTGTGAAAACTACAGTGCTATTAAAACTGGAGGGACAGATGTAATATGAGCACTGAATAACAGCGCCCAACCACACTACCCCCCCCAAGGCCCTCAATGTCTAAAATGTAAATAAAATTGAGGAGCAGGCAGCAGTGAACAGACAAGTGGGGCCACCTCAGCAGTGCCACCCACTAACCACTGTGTGACACAACTGCCCCCCAAGGCCCTATATGTACTATGATGTGTTGTGAACTGTATTATGCAATTGAAAAAGGAGGAGTGGGACATCATGCAGCACAGCGAGCAGAGCCAAGGAGGTGGCCCTACTCACTGCAGCACGAGCCCCCCTCCCCCAAGAACCTACGTGTGTGTAATGTGATGTTTAAATGAGTGGGAGGAGGGGAAGGGTCAGGATAAGAATCCCAGCATGCCAGCCAGACACCCCAATGCGGGCCAACCCACCCCACATAGCGGCGCGCCCAAGGGGGCACAGACCCCTCCAGTGCAGGGAGGGGCCCAACCGGGAAACGGGCAACTCTGGGCACCAGGGCCCCAGACCCAGCACTCTGGCCCCTGCAAAGGAAGCCGGCCACCTGGACGGGGCCAGAACCCACCACCACGGGCCCCCCAGCCCCACACCTCAAGACCATAAGAGCATCTGTCCAAGCCCCTACTACCAACAACCAGGGCCCGGACACAGAAACCATAAAATGGCAGCCACCGTCTCCAGTCCATCAGACACACGAATCCCCCAGCCCACCCCCATCCACCTGCCGGGTACACCGCAAGACAAGACCACAGCTGGTCACCCCTATCGTGTGATGGAGCTGATCAGTGGGGACCAGAGAGATTCAAATTTGGCTAGTTGGTTTTAGAGGTGGCAGACATCATTTCCAGACTAATGTGCTCTAAAAGTAGATTCTTATAGTGAGTAATGCATAAATCATTTTTTGATTTCCAATTTATGAAGATAGTTTTCTTAGCGATGCATAAGGCAGTAAGAATTGTGTGTGATATATTTGTTTCCATGTGTAATTCACTTACATCACCTAAAACGCACAGTTTTGGTGAAGCTGGGATATCACAATTAAACCATGTGGATAAGTCCTCACATATCGTCTGCCAGAACCTCTGAACAGGCATACAAGACCAAATAGCATGCATATAGTTTTCAGCCTGATTGCCTGAACAGTGGGTGCATATATTTGTGTCTCTGAGGCCCATTTGGAACATCCTGTGTCCTGTATAATGTGTTCTATGGAGAGTTTTGTATTGTATAAGTTGTAAATTTGGACTTTTAGTCATTTTGAAGGTGTTTAAACATATCTGTGTCCAGCAGTTTTCATCTGGGTTGATGGAAAGATCTCGCTCCCATTTTGCAGTTGGGAGGGAAATTGAATCATTCATTTTTAATAATAACTTATATATTTTTGATAATAATTTAGGGGTATAAAGATTTAGAAATTGTGCTACCAATACAGGGGTTTCTAATTTTAAATTATTTAAAGTAAACCTTGCCTGTATGATGGACCTCAATTGCTGACATTCAAGAAATTTGCTATTGCTAATTTCATATTTTGAAATAAGTTCTTCAAATGAAATAAAGGTTCCATTTTGAATAACATGTTCTAAATTCTTTATTCCTTTCTCTTTCCATGTTGAAAAGTTCGGTACTTTTTTTGTCTGACATATATCTGGATTGTTCCAAATGGGTGTCAGTTTACATGGTATAAGTGAAGACTTAGTTACCTTTAAAAATTCCCACCAGGCTGTCAGAGAGCTGTTTATTTTATTTTGCATTTTTGGCCACAGCGGCTTTTATCGACAGTAGAGAGAGAGAGAAAATGGGGGAAAGATACAGGGGAAGACACGCGGGCAAATTGGCGATGGGCCGGGACGTGAACCTGCGCCGCAACGCGGCATATGAATGAATGAATGAATGAATGAAGTTTTATTGCCATGTGGGTGAACAAGTTCACACATTGGAAATTGCAGTTACAGAACACCATCCAAGAATACACAAAACACAACACACATGGGGGGATATGTGTCCTGGGGTCATGCAGCTGACTTGCAGCGCTACCTTTGGCAGGAGGAGAAAACAACACATCATGGGGAAGTTAGGTTAAAAAAAAGTCATCTGGTACAGTGCTCAAAAAGAGCACTATACCAGGGTCCAAAAAAACCACCTTAGCAAAGCATTTGCACATGTAAAGCTAGGACAGCGGCGGTAGGTGAGGTCAGGTCAGGAGGGAATGCAGACGGAGACGAGAGGTGGGGGCATTGTGGAGCCAGATGCCAGGTCCTAGCCAAAACAGTTCGCTGATAGTGGTGGAATTTCATCAGCGGCCGTGGTACACCAGACCCAGCTTCACAAATCACATGTATGTGGGCGCCGGCTTCACCACTAAGCCACCCAGGCTGTCAGGGGTGTTTATGTTAAGACTTTTAAAGCAGTTATGATGTTTAATACTGGAGCTAATGAAAGGTAAGTCAGAGATCTTCACTTTTCCACAGAGTGTTTGTTCTAAATCCATCCACAGGCTGTCTAACAGGCTTGATTTGATCCACCTTGAAACACACTGCAATCTATTGGCTCAGAAATAGTAATAAAAGTTTGGAAGTTCTAGACCACCACTGCATTTTAGCTTTTTTAAAGGCTTCAAACTTATTCTTGAGGTTTTATTTTTCCATAAAAATTTTGAAATGTTTGAGTCTAGTGACTTAAACCAAATAACAGAAGGTTTATTAGGGATCAGTGAGAACAGATAATTGATTTTAGGTAGAATCATCATTTTTACTGTGGCAACTCTCCCCATGAGAGATATAGATAGAGAGTTCCAGCATGTGAGATCATCCTCTATTGTTTTTAATAGAGGAATATGATTCAACCGTACCAGGTCTGACAGCCTGGAGGAAAAATTAACACCTAAATATCTGATGTTGCCCAACTGTAGTGAGGTAGTCGTGGTGTTTTTAAAGTTACAATTCAGAGGAAAAACTGTTGATTTACTCCAGTTGATGGAGTAGTCTGATATAGATGAGAACTTATCTATAAGTGTGATTGTCTTCAGAGGAGAGGTTTGTGGGTTCCCGAGGAAAAGTAATACATCATCAGCATAAAGGCTTATCTTATGGTCTGTGTTCTCTGTTTGAATTCCTTTAATATCTACATTTTGTTGGATTGTTGCTGCTAGTGGTTCAATGAAAATGACAAAAAGTGAAAGCAGGCAGCCCTGCCTGGTGCCCCTCTGCAGACTGAAGCTTTGGGAAGTAAGATCATTTGTCCTAACACATACATTTGGGGAGCTGTATAGTGTGAAGGATGAACCAAATCCAAATTTGTATATAACTGCTAACAGAAATTTCCAATTTACCCGATTAAATGCCTTCTCTGCATCTAAAGAGACAAGTGTGGTTTCTAATTTGTTAGTGGAACAGTAATCTATTACATTTATCTATTACATATTACATTATTATCTATTACATTTATCTATTACATTTGTACAAATCTTTGACGATTCTGTGTTTGCTCGATGATGTCAGACACAATTGAACCTGTTGCAGAGTTTTTAGAGTGAATTCAGTTTCATTTCAGTCTGTTTCCAGTCTGGATTTACTTGGATCCGTTTTGTTTGAGTCTTTCAAGTATTATTGCATTTAGGGCGTATGACAGAGGCACGATTTCCTGAACAGCTGACTGACGTCTCGTAGATGTCGATGGCCTCAATAAACGTGTCCATCAAAGCCTCATCAGGCGAGTGGTGCTAACATTGAGCCTGATGAGGACATTTGGACGTGAGTGACTCAGTGCGATGATCAGTGCTCAGATTAAACATATTGATGGTGTTTGTGAATGAACAGCAACATTTCTTTGCTCATCTCTGAGCATTTGCTCAGGTGGAGCTGCTCTTTGTTCCATGTGTTTCTGTAAACTCTCCCTTCATGTGTCAGATGTGAAACAGCACATCAGCATATTCAGGATTTCGGCTCATTAATGGTGGATTTCCTGTTTTTCACCTGCTGAGCAAATATGATGGAAATGTCAGAAACATGAGGTCATTTATCTCCTGGGTTATTTCTGTGCAATAAAAAAATCAAAGCCTGGCTGCAGTCTGATGTGTCTGTAAACACTGAAGGACGCTGAATTTTCTATTGAAACTCTCATTTTATTGATAACACCGTAACACATTTTCTTGAAGTTAGAGAAACACGTGTAGCACGTAAGAGAACACAGCAATAATCGGAAGAATCAGAGAAGCGCAGGATTAATATTATTATACAGAAGAAACCCAAAGGGACAAAAAGAGACAAAGGGAAGCAGAAAGAGGCGACTGCAGAGAAACCATGGAAGAAGGTTGGGAACAGAGAGAGTGGGGAAAAGAGTGAAAGACACCCTACGGAGAGAAGCCGACTCAGTGGTGTCAGTGCAGCTGATGCTTCATCTGATTAAAGGACAGGAAGGCAGCAGAGCTCACACTCACCTCAGAGGAGGACACTTGATGCTGTTTGTGTGTCGGGCTGCACAATTAATCACTCTTCATTCATTCATCTGTGACCCTTCATACAGAATCCTCATTTCTTAGAGGCATCGCTGCCATTTTAGTCCCGCCTGTGCAGCCCTGATCAATACTGTGATTGGAAGCTGCTTCTTCTTCTACACTGATGAACTGCTGATGTCTCTGACTGGATTGTCTGTTTGATCTGACTCTAAAGTTATTGTGCAGCTGCATTAAAAGCATCAGTCTGCCATCTGTGTGTGCTTTACTGTGTGTGACAGCGCCCCCTGCTGGAGCTTCTCCTCTTTGCAGCAGCAGTGACTCTTGCTGCTGATGCTCAGCGAGTGCTCCTCATCGTCACTCAGTTATGTACAAAAGGCAGCCGCTCTGCACTGACAGCACAGAGCCCCATAGAAAAGCATGTGAAACAATCATCATCATCATCAACTTCCTCATAGTCATCCTCAGTGCTGCAGTCTATATATATTCCTTCTCATTATAATCATCTTCATCACATCATGTGGAGACAAAAATAGTTATATGCACTTAAAAAGCTGATAAAATAGAGAAAGGTGGAGTATACCAGCATTCAGTAGAAAATGAAGTCAAATCAAAGGCAAAGAGCAAAAACAAGTAGAAACAAAGTGTCCTGTTGACTGTCATGCAAAGACAAAAAGACCAGCTGCTCTGCTTGGTAGCTGCAGGTGTGTAATACTGTTTCCTCCCTCAGTGTAAATATGTGAATCTCATTAGAATCAGTTTCAAGGCTAGAAACACACTAAGAAGAACAGAAGAACAACACCTTTGTACTGTACATGCTGCTTTTTCTTCTTTTTGGGACGGGGGTCGGGCTCATGGTTGGTGACCTTTGACCTTTCCGCATCAGAACAGGCTGAACTAGACGTGAACATCATCACTGGATGAGACATGAGGAAGATACAACGTCTCTGTTGTTCACCTTGGAGGGAAAACAGTTGTTGACAGAATGGATCCTATAAAAAAGGCTGTGAAGTGTTTGGTGGGATAGTTCACACTAAATACAGTCCTGTATCACATGGATTTAACAGGTGTCCCACTCTGGCAAAGTGGGAATGACAGGAAGGAGGACAAATGGACACAAAAGAGCCAAAATGTAAATGTGAAGAAGAAAAATAAGAGAAAAAGCCAAAGTCATTTGCACCATGTTGGTCGTTGCACAGAAACAGATGCAGGATGCAGATTGGGTGTACTATCCCTTTAAAAGCAGTCCTGTTTTACATGGAGCATCGTCTCTTTAAGCAGCTGCAGACAGGACGTGCACAAGTGCATGAATTATACAAGAGGAAAACGAAGAGAAAGGAAGAAAAAAGCTCCGTAAAAATGTCCACTACAATAAATAAATAAATATTCAAAATCAATAAAAACCTGAGGACCGTTCACCAAGACGACTGCCCGCTCTTTTTAGATCTCGGTCTGACCAATAGGGGTGAGACGAATGTGAAGGCAGCCAATGGTGGATGAGCAAAGTGGAGCTGATCTAAAGTCAAAGCTCCACAAAATCAGTTTTCAGTGCTGCAAAGTTCATCCATTCAGTCCTGCCACCGCTGGCACTTAAAAAGCTGATAACACTTTACTGTAACACAAACAAAAGAGAGCAACAAAGTAACAGCATGAACACAAATAAGATGGAAACAGAGTCCTGGGCTGAAGGCAGGGGACTGATGTGTCCTCCCAAAAATAAAGCCTTCTCATTTCAGCGCTCACACAACACACACCTCCAAAATATCCTCCCAGGCTCAGAAAGAATACACACCCAAAGCCACCGACGTACATGCGCGCACACACACTCACACAAATATTGCACCTGTGGCAGGAGACTGTACTGAAAGGACACACGAGCAGCCGAACGCGTCCTTCCTTCTTCATCGTCAGATTTTAGCGTTCAGCTGAGCCTCTCCGCCCCGAGCACCGACCTCAGCTCCTCTGCCCAAAAGCATCTGCAGGTGGAGGCTGACGCTCATTTATGTGACGAGTCAGACGAGCGAGCGCGAAGGACAGCGAGGTGCATCACCGCCACTGTGACCAAATTATCTTTATCATATCTGATTCATTCTCATAACATACGCAGTCATTTACCTTCATACACGAGACAATCACTGAGATCAAACACGTGGATCTGACACCGTTTAGTTTTGATCTGTTTGAAATCCATTAATAATTCTTAATAATTCATTTTGTTCTAATTCACATTAAGTTGCTTGGTGTGAATTATTCTCATGAAACTTGAGAAGTGTTTGACTGCTTCAGCACTGGGACATTATTATTTGTTGTTGGGGGGGACAGTCGGCCCCATTTAAACAGGTCAGTTTGTTTGTGGGGGTCCTTCCACAGTCGGGGTCTCTCTTCCCAGTTTGGAGAAGCAGGCAGGAATACCAGCATAGAAGTTTAATAATGCACCTCTGTGGACGGGGGCTGTTAATCAGGTGCATTCATTAGCTTCCATGACGGTGCCCCCCCCCCCCAGCTAGGGGCATACTGATCTCCATCTACTGTAAGTAAAACACTAAATTTGAATAAATGCTTCATTTATTCCCACTTCACAAAGGCCAAAATATCCTTATCTGACCTACGAGGCAGCACTGTAATTATTTCCTAACCCTTCCTAATCATTAGTGTCTCCTCCAACATCAGCAGTGAGGTTTCACCACACACTTTCTGTGTGCTCAGTAACAGCATCAGCTTCCTGCTCACAGAGACACGGACGGGTCAGCAATTCACTTTTCCTTCACACACACGCTTCGTTTTCTACCCGTCAGCTCAGAAAGTCGGAGATCAAGGCATTCCCAGTGTTCCCAACACTCTCTGCATGCAGTCGCTCTGATTTCATGCAGGAACACGTTGAGTAGGAGAACCCGTTCTCCTGCCTTTTAGTTTGCAACAAGGGAAAACACGACAGGTTCCTCCAACCGTACGACTCATCGTGACTGGACCAACACACGCTTCACTAACCACACACACACACACACACACACACACACACGAGGGCTCAATCTCTGCATGGACGCCCATCAGACACACCCCCTTCCAAAAAAAGCCCAAAAATAACAACAAAATAAAATTAAAGCTGCAAACAAACAAACATGTTAACCATGAGTAGGGCGCTCTGTTATAGCTAACATACAAGAAGCAAATTACAAAAACTGCCAATATCATTTTCCACTTAAGAGCCACAATAAAAAACAGCCACTGTAAATATGGGGGGGGGGGGGGGGGGGGGGGGGGCATGCTTCCTTAAAAAGATCGAAGAAAAAAACAAAAAGATTTCTTTAACTCTAAAAACCACTGGCATCAAGAATTCTGAATTATACAAATTACATATACAGTTGCAAATGTGTAATAATAATAATCATAATAATAACAGAGTAATGATAATTATAGATTTTACTTAAAACTTTACATACTGTATTTCCAGTGCAGTGTTTATGTCACACAAGTGTGGATTCACAGGAGGACAAAAGGGTTGGTGTCACAAAAAGAGACCACAAGAAGGAATCACACCCACTGCTGCACAACACCCCCACCCCCATCAAACACCCAGGAGGGAAGAAGAGGAAGCCGGGCGGCGGAGGACGCTGCTGCTGCTGCTCGATGGCTGTCGGAAGGTGTGGTGGGACAGGCGACAAACGGGGGGCGAGTAGTAGTAAAAGAAGAGATGCATGCTGGGAGGGGGTCGAGGCCGGGCGTCCAGTAAGGGAGGGTTTGTTGTCGAAGGATAAAGAGCCCCCACACCGCCACTGGACGTGTTCTTTCACTCCTTCCTCATCCTCCTCCTCTCTCCAGCAGAGCACTCCTGACAGACAAAACTCCAGCATTCCACCCTGAGAAGGAAAAACAGGAGCGCCGAATAAATCCAACAACACGGAGAGCACGGCACACACCGAGCTGCACATTCATGGAAACAATGGTTTCAAAAATCGGGCTTATTTAGTTTGATGCCAAATCTTAGTTAAAACTTAACTGAACGTTGAAAATTTGGGGGAAAATCAAGCTGGAATATTTTCCACAGCTGTTCCTCACATGCAGCACACAGCAGGAAACGGTCACTGCAGATGCATTTAAATGGATGGATGGAGCAGCCAGGAGGCAGCAGGCATGATGCCTGTTTGCTAGCACTGAGCAGCTCAGTCTGTTACTGCTACTGTTACTTTAAAGGTTAAAGGGCAGCTAACTAGCATCAGTGTTAATTTTGACAGCAAACTTTGATTTAGTTTTAGTAAGAATTTAGTCATCTGAATAGTTTCAGTTTTAGTCGACTAAAATATAAAGGGTGTAAAATGTAAATGCTTTTTCTTAATTTCCCTTGAATTAGTCATTATACACACACAAAATTAAACCTTGTCCCGCCCTGTCACAAAATGAAATAAGTTCTGATTGGATGTGGTTCCTGCCAAGCATTTTCGTCTCGTTTTCATTCGTTGACGAAAGTGTCAATTAATTTCGTTATCGTTTTTATCATTTTAGGTAGTTTTTATTTAGTTATCGTCTCATTTTTGTCACGAAAAAAAGGGTCACTGATGAAAACTATGACAAAAATAGTTCATCAACAAAATTAACACTGAGTAGCATTGACCTCTAGCAGGCTAAACACAAGAATGTTTGGAATCAGGTTGGAATATTTTCTTGTGTAGCACGCAGCAGGAAACAGTGGGCTTTTCGCACCAATTAAAATATATTCCACAGACGAGGTTCTCAGAGTGAGCAGGAAGCAGCACACATGACGTTCACTCGCCGCTCGCTCAGCCGCTGTTTCTGCACATCAGTGCGTGACGTGGGTCCTCACATGCAGAAAGCTTAAGGTGGACTGTGTGCAGAAGGAGTCAGTGCAGTGGCTGCTCTCAGGTATAAAATACAAACTATATAAGCAGCTGATTATGCTTAGATTGGCCAGACTGTTTATGCTTTCTGCTATTAATCAATGTAAACAAGCAAAGAGAACCAAAATGCACTGAAAGTAAATCTAGGATTACAATAATGCCCACAAACAAATATTCTATTACTGGTGTCATCTTTGTCAGCTCCTGCTGTCGGTCACTCAGTCCTGCGGTCCGTACCTCACTGGAGCGGCGCAGCTGGAGCGCCTGAGCAGTGGAAGTGGATGTTCTGCCACTTGCTGTCTCTGCGATGCCAGACGCGAGTCTCCTCTGATTGGCTGGACCGCGGCCGACCCTGGCTGTCAACAAACTGAGTCAGGCGGATGTAGGCGATGCAGGCGGCATCCTCGCCGATCAGGTGCACGTGGGGGTTCAGGATGGTGGTGTGTATCGGCTTGCTGTTCTTAGCCAAAACTGAAAGGACGGTGAGGACATCCTCATCAAAGATGATGACACAGCAACAATAATGACAGCATGACCCGTGTTACTACTATAATGGAATTTAGACAACAGAAATGAATTCAAACTACTAGGAAAAGGAAAAAAGCAGGTAAACATCTCGTGTTACTAACAACGAGCTGCTGTGGGATATTTGTCTGTATGAATCTCACTCTGTGGTTTAGGACTTCACACTAAAATGAATCAATTAGTCTCACGGTTCTCAAAGTAGAATCTGTGGAAGTCCATTCCCTCTACCAGGTTTCCCAGCGCCTCCGGCTCAAACGAAGTCAGTCCAGGGTCGCAGATCTTACTGAAGAGGACGAATACGCACATGTTAAAGACGCCAAACAACTTTAAATGATGCATTTGACACAATCACACGCAGACTCACGCGTATGCCTCAAAGTCTCCGTTGTTGATGGCCTCTATCAGCTGCTCGGTTATCTTGATGATTTCTTGTTTGCGTGCTGCAGAGAACACGTGCGAGCAAAAATTAATCAGAGGTAACCACGAGAGAGACGGCAAGATGGGAAGCAGTTAGTTTTACATCATTTCATTTCTGTTAGTTTAAAAATCATTTTCACTCATTCACAGAACGACAGGCGAAGGCAGTCATCGCCCAGCTGAGCCAGAAAAACAGAGAAAATAAATCCGTGTGCAGCAGAACAGCAGCAGGTTAATTCAGACTGAGATCAAACACACCTTAATGTGAGCACACACACGCTTCTCCCTGTGTGACCACAGCAGAGTCACCTGTACATTCAAGCACATTACGATGAGTCGGATAGAGCGGTGCTCTCTGTGGCAGAGCACTGAGGAGGTTAACAAGGCTCAGCAGCAAAGTGCATCATGTTTAACACAAAGTACTTCAATCTATGCACGCCTGTTCGCCCAATCAGAACACCTGAATGAACAAACAGGTGCCCTCTGACATCCTAACAGGCCTCCTGATTGTCTACCATGCGTGGGGATGGGGTGTCTCACTCAGTACTCACTCTGGGAGGAAGACAAGGGAGGGCTGGAGGGGGGGTGAGGGGGAGGTGGGGAAGTGGTGTGTGCGGGTGGAGGGGCGGGCCTGGCGCTAGGTACCGGCACCGGTGTAGCATCAACTTCGGGCGCGGAGGCTGCCGGCGCCCTGCGAACGCTGCTTACCAGGTCTGTGAGCCGAGACACTGAGAGCGGTCCAGGCAGGGTGGATGGGTGGATGGATGGATGGATGGATGGATAAAAACAGATTAAAAACAATAAGATGGCAGAGAAAAGGAGCATAAACAAGGAAATCCGTTTCAGTATTTAAGGTCACTGTATCTATAACTTAACTTACATTATTGTAATCACTACGACTGCAGGATTACACAAAAAGCCTTAAAAATAATTTAGCATAAACCCTTTGTGCGCATCACAAAAGAGATATTTATTAAAACTACAATAAAAAAAAGGACTGTTTTTCTGTAGCACTGAACTAAAATGTTACCAGGATAAACAGATAATACTCAACAATGATTATGCAAAAAGAAAACCTTAACTACACTACATGCAGCTTGATTGTGTATTTGCAGGTAGATTTAGAAATGTGCAGCTCAGGTTTGCATCTCTTCTGCACAATTTTTCCACCCAGAAAAGTAATTTTAAAAACTCTTAAAATAACCAGAAAAGTATCCAGTATCAGTGCATCTTTTTATGCATCATCTTGACAGAGGAAAAATGCTAACTCACACAGATATATTCCTCATCTGGTTGCCATGTAGTGCTCTCTATCTGTATCTACTTACTCTGCATGGGGACAGCGGGGGGGTGTGGAGGAGAGGGGGCGGAGAGGACAGAGGGGGGCGGAGTGCTGGATCTCCCTTCTCCGTCAGTTACGGGCCCTGAGCCCCTACGCACTGAGCCCAACAGGTCAGCAAACTTTGCAGCAGCTGAATTTAGGAAGGGAAGGACACGAGGAATGAAACGGAACATGAATGGGACTTTGTCCGGGACAGTCCTCTCAGATTAATATGAAAAAATCATATTTGTCAAACACCTCATTTATTGTAGCTCTGAGGTGCTGAATATCTAATCAGAGCTCTCCAAAACAAAGTTAATCTCAAACAAAGACAGGGTTCATGCTAAGAACTGGAACAGAGGAGAACCGTGATGTTACTACATGGACGTCCACAAGAGGGAGACAAAGATACCCTAATCATACATGGCGTGGGTGGCAGGAGGAAGGGATGGTAGAGGAGCACTCTTATAGAGCACCGCATGGGTTTTTCAGAACTGTTCGCTTTTCAGTATTTAAATTGTTAGTTTCAGACTGATGCAGAAATGGAGATAAGGCTGCATGAGTCAAGGCGGTGTGAGGGTTTAGTGGCTCTGCGTGGGAGCAGATGCATGTTTTTAATACAAGCGGGGACTGCATTTAATACGAGCAAAACACGCAGAAAGTAATTGAGTCAAAGTTAACTTCTACTGGAGCATTTGAGTGTGTTACAGGCTGCATTTGGGGGCCATGCTGACTTACAGTGCACAGCAGCTGAGGAGCCCTGAGAGCTATCAGGTTGGGAACTTGTGCTGGACTGCGCCTTAAGTGAGCTGTTGTCTAAGCTCTTCCCTAACACACACACACACACACACACACACACACACACACACACACACACACACACACACACACACACACACACACACACACACACACACACACACAGTGAGACAATCACATCTATGCCAAGACAGAAGACATCCATTTACATATTTTGCACACAAAACTCAGTAATGGCCCAGCGAGGCGTGATTGGAGAGGCACATGAGACGAGGTGGGGGCAGATAGTTATGATGAGCACAGTCAGTCTTTACTTTTCAGAAAAATTGCTGCTACTATTTGGCAACAAATCCGTGTGAAACAAAGCTTTTTTCTCATTATCTCAGTTAATGATTCCACTTTGGCAGGATTTACAACTGCGGCTGCCGCTGCATGAGAGGTTTTACTGAGACTTTAATGGGAGTCTTGCCAGTAAGCAGAGGACGGATGATGACAGCAGTGATGGCCACGATGATAATGAGAGAGAGCTGGATGTTACTCGTTACCGCTCGTCTGTATAATCAGCTGGCACATGAACAACTCATTGACAAAGGGAAAGAAAGGGTCCGTGCAGGGAAACGAGGAGGCTCCTGCCACTGTAAGTACGACTGATCAAACACGATTACATGAAACTCACAGACCAGCTGATTCTGACCTTTGGCACCTGTTACGTTTCCATTTTTTCTATTCTCACAAAAAAAAAAATAGTTTCTGCAGTTCACACAATTAAGTATAATGATGGAAATCCAAGGGAAATGTGCCAGCGTACAGCCCACACCGGCTGAGTGACGAGCGGCGTCTCGGAAGTGCAGCGCAGGAACATCCCAGCGATGGACACTTATTTCAACAGATGTCAATAAAAGAAGATGCTCAGACTATTACTTTAACACCCTGTAAATTTAACAGCCTTTAAATTCTGACATTTAAAAAATACATGTTAATTAATGACTCAAAACAGCAAGCAGCCCTTAGAAAACTGCGTGCAACAGATTGTGTGCTATAAAGTTACTGAGGGTAATGGGACAGATATGCACTCAGATGCTCAGGTGTAGAGTTACAGACCAGCTGTCCAGCACGGACCCGACAACAAGATCCTATAAAGGCAAACGAGACACAAACGACTCCGACCGAACAATCCCCTTCCTCCCACACTCACCTGGTTCTTGTAGTTTTCTCTGAGCAATCCAAGTGTTCGCACCCTAAAACTGCTGCTATCCAAGGGTGGCGC
Source organism: Archocentrus centrarchus (assembly GCF_007364275.1). Classification (NCBI taxonomy): domain Eukaryota; kingdom Metazoa; phylum Chordata; class Actinopteri; order Cichliformes; family Cichlidae; genus Archocentrus; species Archocentrus centrarchus. Next base: position 437,945 of record NC_044354.1, on the reverse strand, counting down.
TAGCAGAGCAGTGTGTGTTTAACACCTCTCTGGGCACTCCGTCTGCTTCCTGCTGCCGGTGCTAAGTTTAGACACCTCTCCCTTTGGCCTGGACTTCCATCCAAAGGTGCCCTAGCTCTCTGCACTGCTGCCGGGGGGTGGGGGCTCCAATTTAGGGTAGGGGGATGATGCAGGGAAAGTACAGTAGTGTGCAGTACTTCCTGTGGCCTTCCACGCTCTAACAGGACACCCTACCATGAATTTCATTTTGTTTTTAACACTAAATTTCAGGCCCATCATCTGACACAGAGCATCATATTCTGGGCTGAGGTGCAGAAACTCATCGACCACTTTCAGTCAGTTCACTGAAAGATTTCAGAGAAGTTACATCAACTTACATAAAACTTTACTGGAACTGCACCTCAGTTTGTACAGACACTAAACCTGCACCCTGTCTGACAGCCAGCAGGGGGCGACTCCTCTGCTCATAAAAAGCGTGATGTGAGCAAGTTTTCTGCTAACAAAAACAAACAAAAACCTTTAAGTAAACAACCTGAACCAAATCACATCATCTCCTTTGGCAGAGGTAACAAGCGAGGTTAATAAAAGCAGCCGGAGTCCTGTTTCCAACACTGGATTTTTTTTCTGAGACCTACATGATGGCGCCGCTGTGGTTGCTAGGGAATATGTGACATAGCAGCAAACCTCTATAGGGAGGAGGAGGAGGAGGAGGAGGAGGACGATGAGGAGGAGGAGATGGAAGCGCACATCCTGTTCTGTATGCTTGGCACCAAAATGAGGCATTCATGACCCGATTTAGACGCATTGTACTCAGCTGAGACGTGGAGAGCAGGGGTGTTGGAGTGTGCTGTGTAGATAAGGCGAAGCTCGAATTGTGCTTTCAAAGTGACACAAAGACACAAACTCAGTGGACACAACAGGCTACACACAAACACTGAGGAGTTATTTGATGATACGTGTGATTGCCCTTCAAAGAGCATTTTTTCACAACTCTAGCCAAATAACACACACACACACAAACACACACACACGCACACACACACACACACACACACACACACACACACACACACACACATGCACACACACACACACACACACACACGACTACACAACTCCACGAGCTGACACCCCCCCACAGGCATGTTGGTATTTCAGGGGTGTGTGCTCCTCAGTACTAACATTTCAGCCAAACACTTTGCCAAACCACAACAGCGTTACAAGGCCTCTTACATTTCACAGCCCAGTCCCACCTCTCAGACACACACACACACACACAGACACACGTCTTCATTATGCAGCTCTGTGAGGAGTCAGTAAGAGGTTAGATATGAGCCAGATGATCTACAGCACATATACTGCTCATGATGTGCATACAGGAGTCTTTTTAAATAATAACCCTTTAAGTATATTTAGCATGTGCTGCTCTGTCCTTTGCAAAGCAGCTGAATTTTAAATAAATCAGTCATTAAGCCGTTGATTCCACTTGAAGCCACGACGAAGACGAAGCCGGTCGCATGAGATTTGTCAGCAGTTGGCATCAAAAAACATTTCTGCCCCGAGGCTCGTGATGATACAGTCCAATAAACAGGAGAAGCTCATGCAAAGCAGAGCATGTAAGTATTAAGAGCCTCCCTGGATTGTCAGTACATTTGACTTTCATTTTTAAGCTTTTAAAAATTATACCAATTTCATAAACTGGCATTGATTCAGGTACAATTATGTCAGTAACAAAGAGCAGCTTTCAGAGCGAGGAGACTCCAGAAGAGCAATAACAGAGCTGAGAACTTAATTGGCCAAAGCTCCAATTTATTCCATTAAAGTGTGATGTCAGACAGCTGCCATCCACTTATAATGAACATTTTTTTATTGTTTAAAAAAATTACTTGTCTGATTTTCAATCAGGAGAGGCACATGAAGTTACACAAGTTGTTCACTGATTGGCTGAAGGACACACAAAAACGTGGAAACCAAACCAAAACTGGTCCCCGGCCTGTTCTGGCTTTTCTTTCAGAACGAACGGCTCGTCCTTCTGTTTGCGGTCTTACCTTTCACGTCTTCGTCCTCCACAGTGGTGTTGCTGCTGTCCGACGATTCCTGGAGATCAGAAACGGGCGGTTAGTTAAAGTTCGGGCGTAAACGGGCACACACCTGAGCTGAATCCACATGAAGTGGGACATCACAAGGAAGGGAGTGAGATTTACACAGACACAAGACCGGCCAGCAGGGGGCGCCCTATGCTGCCATGTCATGTTTATTACAAAACCAAAACAAAGAGCATCAACTTTAGTTTAGTTTAATACAGCAAATATGTTAGTCAGGATCATCAATCACTCAGTGAAAACCATGATGCCAGATTTATCAGCTGTCAGTCCATATTTAACTTTTTATCCTGAAACCTTTTTTCTTCCTCAAAGCTCCTGCAGCTTCATCCTCAGTGTGTGCATCTGCGTCTATCACACCACCAGGACAAATGATGTCTTTCCTTCAGTGAGATCTCTCAGCTCACGCTCAAACTGACAGGACCTTAAAGGAAATGCTCTCCATTTCAATGATGCAAGTGGACAGAATAGATTCTCACAGGGCGATACGTTGTCATCTTACTCAGGGCCCGGCATCACTCAAAGCTAATCATCTACCCGTCTGTCCGCCTGCCTGCTGTTCTCTTCTTAGTCTTTCGCCAGAGGAGGAGTTTCTCATTTCCAATTAGAAGATTAAATGGACCTAAATTCCCCTGCATGCAGGACTGAGAGACTCTGTGACCTCATTAGAAGCACGCACGTGCACTAACAGCATCACGAGCACAGAGCGCCAAAGTGGTTTCATACATAGCCTTTTAAAGAGCAGCTGGTGACCTGACCGCAGATGAAGAGTGAAAAGAAAAACTGCATCCGAGTGTGAAGGAAAGTGTGGCAACCATTGTTAACTCTTTGAAATATAATTAAAAGTGTGATTACGCCTACAGTTTGTTTTCTTTGGTCTGAATCACTGAGTTGTTTCCTGTGACATTTTGCATCTTATTCATTTTGTTTTATCCTGCTGTGCTGCAAAATATGACCCGTATAAATAAAATGGTAAATTTACTCTTTGTTTTATACTACATTTCTTTGATGTCGACTCTTCTTTATTATTGGCTCACAAAGTTCATCATACATCAAACTAAACTCACCAGATGGACAGAGCTGAGCGAGTGAGTGCTAAAGAGGTCAAGCAGGCTTCTTTAACCCACCCGGGTGTGAAACCATAAACTGCACTGAAGCAATGTTCTTCCAAATACTGTCAGTGCCTTTGTGTACGGCCTCTGTGTGAGCTCTGAGTGCACGAAGTCAGCTCCATAAAACTGACCCCAAATCAAAAGATCGCTCTGCTTCATCTCTTCTGGACTAAGTTACGTTCATTTTCACTCTGGGAATCACAAAAACACCTGGTTCATGCCTACGAGGAAGTGATCTTACTGCAAAGTCATGCAGGTTCATGCACAAGCTGTACACACATACACATTCACACTACTTGGACCAACAGCTTTTAAGAGGTCACACGAGAGGGTAGAAATATACCACAAAACATTACCATCGATATAATGCTTATTAAAAAAGAGCTTTTAACCACGTCAGAGCTCTCTGACAACACACCAGAGACTCTAGGACCAGAGAAAAGGTTTTTCTTATATAATTAAACAGACTGATTTTCTGTCATATATATATATGTGGTTACAATGTTGAATGCTCATACTAACATGGAAATATAAGAACCCTAATGCTCAGGCTTGAGAGTGCATGAAACACTTGGTTTCAGAATGTTTATTCTACTACTGGATCTTCATGATGTCAAAGAGAGTGGAGAGCTGTGATTGTCTGTGAGGAGAGCAGCCACTCCTACTTGCTGTTCAAACCAACTATTTATAAGGGACAGTGTAAAGCTGTCTTAGGCCCCAGTCACATAGGCCTAGAGGCCAGTCAGCAACCCCCAGACAATCACCGGTTGCGAGAGAAAACTGGTCGGCAAGTGGTTGCTGGGTGTTTCTAGGTGAGGTTATAAGGTGCTGCAGTCTCCAGCAGATTGCCCTGGTTGCCTGTAGTTTGCATGGAGGATGCTGACTTGTCTGCAAACACTCTACAACTGCTTGCAGAGTGATAGTAAAACTGTGAACAATGTGACAGAAATGGGAAACAGAGACTGTTCACCTTCAAAGTAAAAGTAGCACCTTTTGAAACATAGCAAGTTTACCGCTTGGTGAGCAGCTGGTGAGCATTTGCAGACAAGTTGTGTATTCTGTGCAAACTATGTCAATCACAGCAATCTGCTATCAACCCACGCAATCACAAGGAGAGATTTTCACCTAGCAACAGCCAGCATCAGCAGACTGGAGGTTGCCGGAGGTCTCTGACCCGCCTCTAGGCCTGCGTGAGCGAGGCTTTATGAACTGCAACAAGGCCCGGTACAGAATACATAAGGATTATTTTGAACTGTTGTACTCTGACTCTAGTGGAGCCCAGGAATAAAAATGTGGAAATGAGCATGATGAGCATGATGGGTCAATTTTAAACATAAAATCAGTGTTACTGCTTATTATGTTGTGCAATGGTTTGCTTGAGGAAAAAGATGCAGAAAAAAAAACTTGCAGCTTAGTTACATGATATTATATTTTAAAAGAAAAACTCTGAACAGAACAGTAAAATAAGATCAAACATGAGATCTAGTCTCAAGGCTTTAATAAGATCATCACCAGTATTCTCACTTGAAAAGAGGGTAAGCATAGTTTTAGTTCTCTTAGTCCTAATGTGTGTGTGTGTGTGTGTGTGTGGAGGTCCCCCTTGGTGGCAGACTAACACGAGTTTGGTCGATGGGGTAAACGACTATTCAACCTATCCTAGCTCCTGTTGCCTTCAGATAAGACTTTTATCTGAAGAGATTAATATTTAGTTACACACAGACGTGTGCACAGGACCATGTTGCACTCACACAGATGCAACAAAGCACAGGAGAAGATAAGGAAGAGGAGGAGAATGACAAAGAAGGATAAAGAACAGGTCTAGACTGGGGAGTGATGTATACCTTCGTCCTGTCCACTGGATTATGGATGACAGTAGTCTGAGGTTCCTGGAGGAAGAGGAGGATGAGGAGGGGAGACGAAAGAAGATGAAATAAAAGAGAGCAAGTAAAAAAAAAGGTGGAAGAGAGAGAAAGAGAAAGAAAGAGCAGAATTTGACATAAACGTAAATATAAATGAACCAAGTGAACCAGAAAAGAGTGGCATGAATGTTGTATGAGCAGAAAGTGCTTGTTAGGATGGCAGAGAGAGGAAGGAATCCTCCAAGTGACGGAGTGGGTGGATGAACTGAAAACTGTAATTTGAAGTCACACACACACACACAAACACACACACACACACACACACACACACACACACCACACACACACACACACAACACACACCACAGTTTTTTTCACATCACTTCAGAGGACGTTACTCTGGGTTCATTGTTAGGACATGAAGAAAAGTCAAACTGCACCCTGACTACTATCCTAAACTTAAAACACATCTTTACCCTAAAATCCAGTGATTATGTCAGAATGACGAGGTCCCATAATGCAAACAACCCTACATATGTCCCCAGACATAAGTAATGCAAGTGCACACACACACACACACACACACACACACACACACACACGCACACATGCACACACACACACACACACACGACTACACAACTCCACGAGCTGACACCCCCCCACAGGCATGTTGGTATTTCAGGGGTGTGTGCTCCTCAGTACTAACATTTCAGCCAAACACTTTTGTACACAGCCTAAGGCAAGCGAGAAGCAGCATAAAGTTGCACTAAAAACAGCAGCATGTTTCTGAACCTTAACTTATCTGAGCTTTAGCTTCACATTGGTACTCCTTCTTTGCCCCCCCACTGTGCATGCATAATTTCAAACTGCTTTCCACGCCCTAAATGATGGAACTACACACCAAAACACAGGACGAGTACAAAAATCAGCCAGCTCATACATTATGTATAAAATGTGATCTAACATAGATAAAAAAAAGTAGCCTCAACATCTTATAAAACGCTGTCACACCCAGCAGAAAGACTGAGATGCTCCACAGGATGAAAACAGGTCACTCTGTTCTCTCACACTGTCTCAACAGAAAAGGCGATCACTGCCGGGCATCATTTCAGGGTCGCTTTCCAAAGGAACTGAATCAGAAACAGCTACTGTTGTTCAGAGAAGTGGTTCAATCAGCAACAGGGTTAGTTATAGTTACACTGTCACCAAACACGGTGCAACTGAACCCCAACATTTTTAACCCAACATCACCTCAAAGCCCGTCAGCTAGACGGACTCGATAACTCCTTTATTAACCCACGTTCAAATGTGTTTACTGTAAACTCATCTCAACATCTCACTTACTCAAAGCAATCACATTCAGCTCAACATTTATTAGTCATGGCATTTTATACAAAGGTATTGGCTGCATTTAAACACTACTCAGCTTCCAGTGCTAACCACACTTTTCACTGGAATTTTAGCCAGCTCATTTATCTGTTTATACGGAGTTTAGCTAACAGATGTTTGTCCAAACTCTTAATCTCGATATTTCAGCCGTTAATTTACTTGTAGGCACCTGTTAAATTCCAACTTTTTAATCAATCACTCCAGCTAACTAATCCAGTTATATTTATCCAAATTCTCTAGAATTATTTTAACTGCTTGCCATATCATTTCTTTATAACCATTTATTCATCCATCCATTGAGAGCATTCTTACAAACTGCATCTCTGTGTGGTACGGCAACTGCTCCGCAGCTGACCGGAAAGCTCTTCAGCGGGTGGTTAAAACTGCCCAACGTATCATCGGCACTCAGTTACCCACCATACAGGACATTTACAGTAAACGGTGCCTGGGTAAAGCGAGGAACATTATCAAGGACGTCTCTCATCCTAATCATGGTTTTTTCACCCTACTTCCGTCTGGCAGGCGTTACAGGTGCCTTCGCTCTCGTACCAGCAGGCTCAGGAAGAGTTTCTTTCCTGAGGCTGTAACCCTGCTAAATTCCAGTTCATCATCGTAAAACATTACTGCACTTCGTATCATACTTAAACCCTGTACTTTTTATAAATGTTCTTAGAAATGTTTTATCAGGACTAGTATAATCTGTAAATTTGCACATGGTATTATTGCACTATCTACACCAGCCCAGCAATAATGTATATACTGTATATATTTGCCATATACTTAATTTTGTTTACTCTCATTCATTATTTATTCATGTAGCCATTTTTATTTATTTATTCAACTTTTCTCTCTAACTATAGGTTAGTGTATTCACTGTACAATTAATGTTACCCGTTTAATAGTCTCAATTTTTATATGTCTTTTATTCTACCTGTCTGGTTACTCCTGCACTTTAATTGAGCATCAGATGTATATAATCCCTATCTTGCATTTCTGGTGAGATGCTACTGCATTTCGTTGGCTCTGTATTTTTACTTTGCACAATGACAATAAAGTTGAATCTGAATCTGAATCTGAATCCATGGCAGGGTACACCTGTACACAGAGTGAGAGATAACCATTATTTATCTGTTTGAATCATTAGTGCATTTATCTGGAGCATCAGTCTATCAATGCTATCTTCTGTTAAAAGCTGTTCAGGTCCACTGAAAAAACCTTAAACTGCAGAAGTATCTCCTGCAGTACTTATACCACAGCCTGGGAAACACCAGATAAGGTACAAAAATATGCTTTTTCTTTGACATTTTCTGCTATAACAGTTAGTTTTACTGCATTTAATGACTCTTTTCAAGCACTGGTACTTGACCTTTCTGTCTTCAAACACTCATTGCCTTCACACAGTAGTCACTGATTGCTGATGACTCAGACTGGAGACCGATATTTTCTCCCTCTACTAGGAACTGTCATTTGATGTAGAATATCCTGTGCAGCTCTCTCCCTCCAGGAAGAGACACCTCTGTGATGACCAATCATCAGCTGTCTCCCTGGTGATGATGGTGGTGTTGTCAAGGCAACCATCTCCTAGGGCAACAGACACCGGTGGCAACGTGGGACAAGATGATGAGTGAGAACAAAGTACCTGGGGTTTGCAGAGCGGGAGGGGATGAGCACTGATGGCATCATCAGATGGGGGAAGGGTTTGACGGTAACACGTCAGGGCTGACCCTACATAACACTGATGCTCCACCAGGAATGTTTTATAGTGCAGCTAAGTTAAATGATGTCATTCAGATGATGTTCGTTTGAATACATCCAGGCTTAACACCACCCGCAAAACTACTTCCAGGTTAGGAGGCTAACCCCCTGCTGTAATACAGGAACACACTAAACAGCTAAACACAAACTAGCTGAAATAAATAAACATAAACTTCCCATCAAACACTGAATGTGAGTCATTAGCAGAGTGCTAAAGTTAGCATCACATTATCAAAACAGAAAATATACATTCAAAAAAGACAAACATATCTGTGGTATAAAAAAGGTCATTTGGCTGCACATGATGCTAAATTATAATGCTCACTTGCAGCTGTGTTACAGATCATCATCGGTGAGGTCAAAGTCATTAAAAGTGCCATCGAGAACACCGAGTGTAGCTGCCGGCCTGTTTACATACAGTTAATAACACGATACTGAGACCCAAAGGTAAACTAGGACCGCTCGATCTGCTCCAGAAGGAAAACCACTCAATATCACATCTATGCTAATAACTAAACTTAGCTGCCTTTTAAAAAGACCATTTTACAACAGGCTAATCACAGCTTGACAGGAAAGGTCAAGGGGCAAACTGAGCAGCTGAGTTCAGACGCTTGTTCTCACAAGCAGAAAAGAAAAAGCTGAACACTGGAGAATTTTTTAAAGACATATTTGCAGTTCTCACGTAGGAAGACAAAATCTCAGAAATCTATATTTGCCCAATTACCCCACCTGAGTGAGTAGTCCCGTAGCAAGGGGCGTGGTAGTGGACTTGCAGTAATTTACCGTAATAACCTGGATCTTTCTTCAGTAAACCTACCTGAATGGTCATCTTTCGAATGCTTGGCATTTAAATCAAACTTACCTCACTCAGTGTTAGTTCTCCTCATCTACCGACCACCAAAATCAAATGCATCCTTTATCTCCGAGATGTCTCATCTTTTATCCACCATTTTCGTGTCTTCAGCAAATATTATCATACTGGGAGACTTCAACATTCATGTCGACACCCCTACTGATCATCTTGCTGCCGAATTTCTCCAACTACTAGATTGCTTTAACTTAAGGCAGCATGTCCATACCTCTACTCATAAAGGGGGTCACACCCTGGACCTTGTTATCACAAGCGCCACGCTTCCTATTCATCTGCAGGCCTATGACCTGGGTGTATCAGATCACAAGGCAATATCTTTGAAACTACGCTCCACTGCACTCACTACCAAGCCTAAACGCCAGATATGTTTTAGAAATATTAAAAACATTGACACATCTGGCTTTGTAGCTGAGCTTCAGTGCCTCTGTAGAGACTTTACATCAGCTGATGAGGCACTCGGTTACTATGACACTCATCTTAGTAACCTCTTGGACTCCCATGCGCCAATTAAAACAAGAACTGTTACATTCTCTCGGTCAGCTCCTTGGTATTCAAACGAACTTCGGAAAATGAAGACTGCAGGATGGGCCCTGGAGCGCCGATATATATCTACGGGGCTCACTGTGCATAAACAAATGTACAGAGCACATCAAAGGGCCTATGCTCATTCCTTGAAATTTGCCCGTTCGCAGTTCTTCTCTGACATCATTGGTAGAAACCCTGGTTGCTCCAAACAGCTCTTCAAAACAGTAAACTGTCTTCTTACTATGAAATCTTCTTCTACCATTACCTCGGATGCCGCAGTGGAGCAATGCAACAGGTTTATGGCCTTCTTTACATCCAAGATCTCCTCAATACGTACAGCTCTATCAGGTTCAAAAACTGTCATTTCAGATTATAGCCTGAGTGCTACTTCTCACCCCTTCACCTACTTCCCAACTGTTACATCAGAAGAGATCCAGGACACCATCAGGAAGATGAGGACCACTACATGTCCCCTAGATCCTCTTCCTACCCCTTTGGTGAAAACATATCTACCTCTTCTTACCCCCATCATCTGTTCTATTGTCAACCTCTCCATGCGAAGTGGCCATGTTCCCTCTTCTTTGAAAAAAGCCATCATCAGACCCATACTAAAAAAACCTACTCTTGATCCGGATAACCTAGTAAACTACAGGCCAATCTTAAACCTCTCACTTATTTCTAAAGTTCTGGAAAAAGTTGTTGCAACACATCTCCAAAATCATCTTAGCTGCAATAATCTCTACGAAAAATTTCAATCTGGATTTCGCACTGCCCACAGCACAGAAACAGCACTCGTGAGAATCAAGAATGACCTGTTGATGGCAGCCGATAATGGTTCCCCCTCCGTTCTCATCCTCCTGGACCTATCAGCGGCATTCGACACGGTTGACCATGACATCCTATTACACAGGCTTCAATACACCACTGGGTTTTCCGGCCCAGCCCTTGATTGGTTCAGTTCCTACCTCACAAATCGATCTGAATGTGTTGCATTGGGCGATGCCAAATCGGAACCCCACATTGTCACCTGTGGGGTGCCCTAGGAATCTGTGCTTGGACCAGCTTTGTTTAACCTTTATCTGCTTCCTCTGGGTCAGATCATAAAGAAACATGGTGTTTCATTTCACTGCTATGCTGACGACAGGCAGTTATATGTTAAAGCCACTGCTGACGAGCCTCTTCCACCAGCACCTTTGTCATCTCCGTCTCCACCGTTGCCAAGGCTTGTTAAATGTCTGGAGGAGGTCAAGGGATGGATGGAAGATAATTTTCTCCAGCTTAACAGCTCTAAAACAGAAGCAATCATGATTGGTACTCCCCACCAGATCAAATCATCACCCATCGTTAGTTTATCTTTTCTTGGACACAGTATTCCTCTCTCCTCATCAGTTACCAATCTTGGTGTTAGGATGGATCCCCAACTCAACATGGAACTCCATATAAACCACCTTAGTAAAATCTCATTTTACCACCTTCGCAATATTGCAAAACTCCGCCCTGTCTTAACTCTCCAAGATGCAGAGAAACTGGTCCATGCATTTGTCTCTTCCAGACTGGATTACTGTAATGCACTCTTTGTCGGCATCCCCAACAAGAGTCTTCAGAAACTCCAGTACATTCAAAACGCTGCGGCCCGGATACTGAAGGGAGTTCGCAAATATGATCATATTACACCAACTCTTCAGTCCCTCCACTGGCTTCCTGTTTCTTACAGGATTGACTATAAGGTCGCTCTTCTTACCTATCAATGCGTTTATGGCAATGCCCCTTCCTACCTTAAAGAACTTCTTTCTTTAAAATGTACGACACGCTCTTCCAGATCGGCTCACACAAACTCCCTCATCGTACCAAGGACAAACTTACGGACTATGGGTGACCGGGCTTTCTGTGTGGTTGCCCCTCGTCTATGGAACTCGCTTCCATCTGAACTGAGAGCGCCTCAAACTTTGGACAGTTTTAGAAAGGGCTTAAAGACTTTTCTTTTTATAAGAGCTTTTAATCTTCGTCCATAATTTTTAGCTATTTTATCTACACCCTGGTGTATTTTAATTTACACCATGGTTTGTTATTTAGTGTGTTTTATACTTTTACTGTTTGTTATGTTTTTTATTTTGTAGCACTTTGAGGTTTTTTTAAAATGTAAGTGCGTTATAAATTAAAGGTATTATTATTATTATTAGTGACCAATTTAGCACCTTATTAGCACTGATTAAAGTTTACAGCAGTCTGGAATTCATCTCAAATTCTAAAACTCTGATTCTACATGTATAAAACATATTGATTATGATGATAATAATCAATAATTTGTTTTTTTTTGTGGTGTGTAGCTGGGCACCTCACTTCAATGATTTCACAATCAATGATGGGTGAATAAAAAAGATATTTTAAACCAGTAAATGTGATCATAATGTCATACAGCATGTATACCCAGATCAAGAACATGTAATTAACAAAAATAAAAACTCCCTTCAAGACAAATGCAAAATAAATGAACCGCTCAGACGTCTGGCTGTCCTCCAGGTGTAAATGCTCACCTGGTCCTCATCAAAAAGAAGTTGTGATCAGGACCCATCGAGCATACAGGCCTTCATTCCAACCCATCGGCCAATTTTACTGAGGAATTTGTTAAAATGGGCTGTTGTAAATTTTCTGACTGGAAGGCCAATCTGCAGACCTTTGGGCTCCCACAGCGGGGAACAGCTTCAATACAGGAAGAAGGGGGTAAATCGCAGCGACAGCCCCGGCAGGCGCTGGCTGTCTATGCGTCTTTGGCAAACTTACACTGACAGAGAAAACGACACGGCAGGAGAATATCAACCTGAGTCCAAGTCACATAACATCCCCACCTGCCGTGGAAAAATGCTTCCTGACACCGCCTGCTGGTTTATGACCTACCCGACCGCTGCGGCCATCTCAGTGTCTCAGTGACAAAGACCAAACAAAACCAACAAGAATGGACAGGAAGGAAAAAAACACACAAAGGTGGAGGAATACGGGATAGGGTGAAGGTGAGGGTCTTCGGGGACATAAGGGCGGTGGGATGTCAGGCGCACACAAACACACAGAGGTGCAGGGCGGGCTGGGAGATAAATACCAGAGCGGGTGAAGGGATGTTTCCTTTGGGGCTGGTGACTATGCTGTTTTTGGTGCTGTTTGTCTGGGGCTGTGCAGGAAAGGAGAGGAAAGGGAAGAGACACAACAAGAGTGTTAACAACAGCAAAAGGTGGGTCTGTGAGTGTGTGTGTCCATGCATGTGCATGTGTGGTTCTGGATTAGCGTGCACGCCTATCTTTGTCAGAACCAGCTGTGAGGCTGTCGAAGGGTTAATGGTTAGGACGTCTCCATTTGGAAGATTTTGTGTTTATGATGCGACATGCTGGCATCCGTCTCCCATATATGAGCTGTTTACTTTACCTTTAATCAAACTAGTGTAAACATACAGAATCCCCACAGTCATAAATGGTGAGGTCTACAGCCAAAAACAGATATAATACTGTTCAACAATAATCATGGGCTGGCAGTAAGAGAATATCCTCACAAACTCAGTGAGATAAATGTGCGTCTCAGTGAGGCCTGAAGGTGGCAGGCCGACACAGAAAGGACTCAGCTGTTGAAGGATTATCTGAAGCATCACTCAAGACTGATCTGTAATTCTCAGGTAACACATGGGGTAAGGGACACTCTGACATCATCGTGATGTCACAAGTGACTTCCCCCACTTAGGATTCCACATGGAGGTGAATCAATCGTGCCATTTGGTCATAATGAACCACTTTTAGAAGCCTGGATGAAATCCTCCTTTGAAGATCAAAGAGCGGCCGGCCCTTTGGAGCTTCAATTAATCTAAATTATTTCTGCATTGAATCTACATGACATTTGTGATCCTGCTGGCAAATAAATATCCAGTTTGAAACCCTACAAGGGGTCGAGTCCTGGGTGTGAGACTGAATCAGCTATTAGTACATAAATATTAATTATGTGATACAGTCAATGTGCACAATCCTCCTTAAAATCACTTATTCCAACTTTGCATGACAGGATGTTGGTCTGCTGTTAAACAGTTCCACCTAACATTAATCAAGTTGGCACAAATCAAAGATTTTAAAAATGCAGATTGAAAACAGGAAACAAAGAGTCAATAAATTAATGTGTTTGATAGTTTTGTTGGTGCTGCAGTCAGCAGTGACTGTAACAGTGACTGTAACAGTGACTGTAACAGTCACTGTAACAGACTGTTACAGTCACTGTAACAGTGAATGTAACAGTCACTGTTACAGTCACTGTAACAGTCAGTCAGTGACTGTAACAGTCACTGTTACTGTGTTTTACTGTTACAGTGACTGTAACAGTGAATGTAACAGTGACTGTTACAGTCACTGACTGACTGTTACAGTCACTGTAACAGTGTGTGGGGGTGTGTAACAGTCAGTGTGTGGGGGTGTGTGGGGGTGCGCATGCTTACCCTAATATACATTTTTTACTGTAACAGTGACTGTTACAGTAAAAAGAGGAGAGGAGAGCAGAGGAGAGGAGAGGAGAGGAGAGGAGAGGAGAGCAGAGGAGAGGAGAGGAGAGGAGAGAGAGAGGAGAGCAGAGGAGAGGAGAGGAGAGGGAGAGGGAGGAGAGGAGAGGAGGAGAGAGAGGAGAGGAGAGGAGAGAGGAGAGAGAGAGGGAGGAGGAGAGGAGAGGAGAGGAGAGGGAGGAGAGGAGAGGAGAGGAGAGGAGGGGAGGAGAGGAGAGGAGAGAGAGGAGAGGAGAGGGAGAGGAGAGCAGAGGAGAGGAGAGGAGACGACAGGAGAGGAGAGGAGCAAAAACACCACATAATGCAAGCACACACTAAACAGCCATGAAAATAAAAGCTGGTGTAAGCTGACAATAAGCTGACATATAGAAATGTTAAGCACACATACAGAAACCCACACACAGACAAATCTCCACACTCACACACACAAATTACACCAGCCAAAGCGACCGTCAGCCGTCGCTTTGCTGAGTTTGTGGTGATGCAGCAACCAGAAACGTATTCCTCAAAACAACAATACCACGGTGAGCTGTCTCAGAGTGTTTGCAGTATCAGTGATGATGACAGCAGTCCTGAGGCTCGCCGGCTCGGGACACCAATCATTGTCTCTTGAAGCAAAACGTCCATTAGATCATTTATAAATCATCAAGAAGAGATCACAGACAATGATAACTAGGAGAGGGGTTAAAGTATCCACACGGTTTCCAGGGTGGGAAAGGGGAAAAGTGCAGAGGAAAAACAAAGAAGGAGGAAGTCAGAAGCAGATGACAAAAAAAAAAAAAGATGAACCGGATCAGAAAGAAAAGAAGGGAGGGCAACAGGTCAGAGGTCAGAGATAACTGACTGAAAATGAGTGATTCATTGTGAATCCTCTGAGTACGACACTCTCGGGTATGCAGACCATTCACAGAGTGCTACAGCTGGATTTTAATAGCCAGACTTGCAGTACATGAAACACTAAAGAAGACACTGAGCTGCTGTTTGGTGTCTTCAGCACAGACCTGTAGAAGTTTTTTCTTTGTGTTAAAACAAATACATAAACATCTGCACACCACTGTAGGCTGTGTGAGGTCACAGGTACAGGTTGGTACTGGCAAAATAAATGCAGATGCTGCAAACACTTCCAGTATAGCAGAAGTTTAATTTAAAAACTGGAACACTTTTTGACCCATTTCGGTGTAAGAGGAACACACACGCCCGACTGTTCCATTTTTACACCTGCAGAGCTGAACGCAGCGGCGTATGTGCGCCACATACCTGATATCATAGGTTATTATGGAAGCAAGCACATTAATACACTACGAGTACTGCATTGGAAACATTGTTTATACGCAATAAAGTGTGCTAAACAGGAGTTTGAGCAGAAAAGCCGCACATAGCAATCAATGATCTCACCTACTGTAATCAGTAATTACTGGACATGAGTGGATCAATATCAGCTGAACAGTATCAGGTTATACTGGTTCTTTATTTGTTTGTATAATTGATATAAAGTTCAGCTAAAAGTAACAGAAGACAATAAACTTAACTTGTTCTGCAGGCAGGCTGCCGGGGCCGTAACACACTGGCAGAAACCCTGATTCTATTCTATTCTATTCTATTCAATTTTATTTATATAACACAAACTACAGCAACAGTTCCCTCAAGGTGATTTATACTGTAAAGACTCAGAATA
Organism: Archocentrus centrarchus; assembly: GCF_007364275.1. Classification (NCBI taxonomy): domain Eukaryota; kingdom Metazoa; phylum Chordata; class Actinopteri; order Cichliformes; family Cichlidae; genus Archocentrus; species Archocentrus centrarchus. The sequence continues at coordinate 422,132 of NC_044354.1, read as the reverse complement.
ATACAGCAACACTTTCATACTGAACATGTATTATAATGAACTTCAGATGCTGCAGCATCGTCTCCATGAATGGTCAGCACACAGCAGGTTACACACTGAGTGGTGAGGACGCAGCGTTCTTAGAGATGAGGATTTAAATTACTTCTACTCCTGTTTGAAGCGCGTACCTCGTCTCCAAACTGCCAGGCACGGCCTCTGTTCTAAAAGCATGTGCCTGACAGATCTGGAGCAGCATCCCTGGAGTAACTCTGATGGAACTGAAACACCCTGATTCCATTACGTTTTCAGAGTATTCTCATGACGCCGTGCTTTGCGAGGATCATCTCGACCCGTCAATCAAATGGTGAGACCGCTGCCGTGACTTCTGCCGGGCATTTTCCGTCAATGAAATGTGATTTTCCATATAAGCTGTCATTTTCTTTATGTGACATGGCAGCTGCTGCTGCTCAGAGGCTACTCGGCTTCTGTAGCTCTAACCAGCAGCTGCTGCTTGTAAAATGCATTACTGTCTCACAAGAAGTGACATCTGACTGCTTGCTGAATAAAAATGATTCATGAACCTGGCACCCACTGTGCCACAGAATAATAAAGAAAGGAGACCAAAAGAGGTGTGGCAGGGCAAAGTGCATAAACAGCATGCTCACCATATATCTGGACAGTCGAGCTGGACTTGCGTTTCTGTCTCACGGCAATTGATGGATGGATTTATTGATGGGTGGACAGATGGTAGAAGAAGGAGGGATGGGGAAGAAAATAAAGCAACCAAAAACAACAAGTGAGTGTAGAGGCAATAAAACCAAACAGAACTCATCAGTATAAAACAAAAGTTTTACATTTTGATGACACGTGAAGAGAAAAATCTCCCAACAGCTTAGATAATGCAGGAGGAGGAGCAGCTCCCTCAAAGCAGTAAGAGGGGATGAAGTGAAGGTCATGAGGAGGAGAAGCAGCTCATGAAGGCAAAAATTCAGTCTGCTGCTTTAGGGGACGGAGGAAGGCAAGATGGCACCACGAGAGACAAGAAAGACGGAAATGTAAGATTCATTATGCACGCGGTCTCCCAGACTTCATCTCAAATTTAAAATCAGGACTGGCTCAAATTTTCTTGTTACATGTTGCATTGAAGCATCAATAATTTATCAGCGCAGCAATGAAGAAACACCAGAAACTGACGAGGCGCTGAACACTGTTATTTTATATTCTTATAAGCATTCAATCTAACACCACACTGAGAAGTATATAATAACTATGGTCGACTTTTAGAAATAAAAGGACACACAGAGTGATATTAATGTAACACTGTTTCTTTTAGCAGTAGCTGGTGCTGTAGGAGATGAAAGGTGGCGGGAAACCAGTGTCAGAAAAAGACCACCTGCTTGCACTGGACAGGTGCTACAACTGAAAAGCTTCAGGTGCCATCACGCATTAACGAACCAGCGGGAGAAGAAGCAGGAGAAGGAGAGGAGGTCAGAGCTGCAACAGGGACAAAAGGACATTTGAAGATTATGAGAAGAAACAAGAGAAGAGGGAGAAACGCAGGAAAGCAGCAAATGAAGACGACGCCTTTAGAAATGGTTTGGGGCGAGTGTGTGGGGAGCCTGTTGCTAGGCAATGAGTGCGCCGCAGTGGAAGTAAGCGTCTATTTCTGTCGTCTGAGTTTCCAGGGTCCAGACTGGCAGCTATTCCTGGAACCGGAGTCACATTCCCCGATGAACCGACTGCGCAGGGAGGAACGGGAGGCGCGGGGGGGCATTCACGCACGCGCACTCACACCAACTGCATACACACACATATACGTGCAGACACTCAATGCTGCACATGAGCGTAACACACGCGTGGACACCCACGCTTACGCACGGTTGTGCGCGGTCCATGCTCGCAGCCCCGTTCGCAGGTTCAGCCTCTTTTCAAGCTGACAAACAAATGGGATGTTTTCATGCCAAACACACACACAAACACCTTCATGTCCACGTGCATGTGCACAAAGCTTTACCTAATATAATGCATAATGCTGAGAAGCATGCACAGCACATTGCATGCTCTGTAGCACACGCGTGCGCTTGGAGCACACAGACACATTCATGGACGCTGCATGGGATGTGTTACTGCAGTGTGTGCATGTGAGAGCGTGGGATGGTGAGAGATCTTCATTAAATGGATGAACAGGAATGCGGGGTTAAAGACCAGATGGGGTGAGGAGGACAAGGAAGCACTGCAAGAGGAGGAAAAGGCAGAAATGGAGGGATGAGAGGGAGAGGAAGTGATGAAGAAGCCAATGTGAAGGGCTGACAGATGGTTAGGTTTAATAATGGAGATGGAGAGGTGGCAATGAGCTGAATAATGCCAAATCAAAATAAGAGGTCCTTTCAGAACGATGTGCTACTCGAGGCTTGTGCGTTGGCACGGGACATGCAGGCTGATACACGAGCGCACACAGACACACATTCGTGTACACGCACACGTGTCCACAGATGTGTATACAGAGTGGGGCTGTGGCCTCTCAAAAAGAAATACTCAGAATAACTTAAAAATCCAGCAGCCCCCATCCTGATGCACAGCATCAAAAACACAATCTTATCATGTAACACAAGAAATGAAACATTACACACAAAACACGTGACGCTACATTAATGAGAAACAACTATGAAGAGAAGGAAACCGCTGTAGGCAAAAGTGAGATTAGGAAAGAAATGAATAATCAAGCAGAAACAAACAGCAGAGCAGAAGAAGAAGAAGAAGAAGAAACAGAGCCTAGAAAATCTGAGGAAGGAGGAGGAGGAGGAGTCAAGGAGGGATAGAGGTAAGAGGAAGGTGGTGCACCTTACCTTAACATCTGCCTTTTTGTTGAGCAAAGTCTTGGCTGCTGCAATGACAGACAGGGAAAAGTAACCAGTTAAAGGTGTAACTGAGCAGCTCCGTGTTTCCTGCTGTGCTACATCTTCAGCCTACACTGAGGAGATCACATCGATTCTGCTGAAATGATGTTCTTTACTGACCTTTGTGGTAACTGTCTTTTTGTAATGTAATGATAAGCAAAGGCTATCTCAAGCTGAAAGGGCAGCTGTGGCACACTGAACTTTAAAAATGTGTTTTTACAAAATGACTGAGCTAAAAAAAAAAAAAAAACTACCACCTCCAGAATTTACTAGACTCTAGGAATGGATACAGTACAGTAGATGATTCATCTACTAGTCATACAACTCGCCTTGATCTATTTTTCCATCCAAAACAGGATGTACTTCAAATTATGCTCTAATTAAATCAGTAAAACTGAAATCTTTGAATGCTCAAACAGAAAAGTAAAACCAGCATTTCTTGATGGCTGTATTAGAGCTAAAGGCTCACACAGACCTACAAAGCTGTTTAATACTAATGTTGAAGGTAGTTGGACAGATGCAACCTTCAGGGATAAAAAAGTGCCAAAAAACTGCAGCACCTCAGTGAGCCACAGAGGCTGGTTTTAAGGGCAGTCAAACCCCATTGTGTTAAAATACCCACCTTTGTATTACTATAAAGCATGCTCACAGGCAGGTACAGGCTTCTCCCCTCATAGCAACTATTTATGGGCTTTTCACTTTTTTAAGTCATGATTTATTAAAGCCTGGGGGTTAGAGGTGTGACCGCTTCAACAGGTGAGCTGACAGGCAGCTGCTGGCCTGCTGTAGTTCAGGTTTAATGAGTAAACCATATTTGTTTCCTGCATTACTTATAACTCAGCTCTCCACCCTCTGGGTCTACATACGGCAATTCTGGCTAACAAGGTGGCGTGCCAAAACAATGAGGCTTCAACCAATGCATGATGGCCGTGCAGCTCTCATGTGGACAGGTATGCATCAAGCACTTTTCTAATCTGAGCATTCAAAGTGCTTTTAACTGCACGCCCTCATTCACACAGACTTATCAGCCACGCTGAGGCATCGTGAACAATTCGGGCTTCAGTGTCTCTCCCAAAAACACTTTGGCATGTAAACTGGAGGAGCTGGGGATTGAACCACCAACATTCCCATTTACCTTCTGAGCCACCGAAGGTGGGTGACCTACTCGTGCTGAGCTTTCTAAATATGATCACCACGTTTTTCCCATGAGCCTGAATAGCTATCACCATTCTTTTAGGATTCTATCTTCATTCCTTCCAGCAGGACAAAGACGTTGTTGTCAGTGAAATAAAAAACATTCTCCATTTTCATTGTTTCATATGAATTCTCGGACTAAAGTCTCTCTGAAGCCACGAGGAGGCCAAGCAAGATGGCTGCCTCGCACGGCAGCCATAAACCCAACAATAAGCCTGCCTTAAAGAACTCCACGGAGGCCTGAAGGAGGATTAGTGTTCAGTCTGCTCTCTAATGAAGGGTTAATGAATGAGGGGGGTGAGGGAGGAAGGCAGGAAAGAAAGAAAGAATGACACTCTAGACAAAGTCCACTGATGAGTATAATACCCATATCCTTTACAACAGTGGAAAGCGGTGTAGTCAACAGAAGATGGTCCGCAGGGCATCGACCGTGACTGCACTGCTAAAGCACAGATAGCAAGGTGGTCTGATTGCATTAGATAGATTGAATGTTCCCCCAGAGGGCTCCACAATGAGAGCCCGGCTCTATGGGGTGTTGGTGGAGCCTGTGGGTGTGTCGTGGGGATGTGGACAGAGGATTTACACCAACTGTTGATGAGACTGGACGTGCAGATTAGTGCATTCTTTCCACTGAAACGCTGGTGGAACCAAAATGCACTTGCAGACTGTCGGTATGATATTTCACAGCTGCCAAACACCAACACAGAAACCATCAGGCACACATAATTATGACTTTTAGAGCTCACATTTTTTTTTAGCATTTTTACGGCAGGAACATTTTTTTTCTGTTTTTAAAGAAGTGAACAATTAACTCAAAACAGACTTTCAGATGTTTTGTTTCCAACAAGTTTCAATTTTGAGAGCAAAGCTCGAGCATGTGAAGATGAGACAAATACATACAAACATATTACTTTCTCAAAGTCTTCATACACATTAGAAAAGTGTTTTCACCATTAACAGCCTCATATTTCCCCATAACCTTGGAGGTAAAGAAAGTACACTTAAAATGCTTAAATAATAGTGTTTCTGAAAAAAGTCCTCTAAAAGGGTTTTTTGCATTAGCGTAGATACTATAATAATGATAATACTATAATATAATAATACTATAATAATAATACTATACACAGAATTGCTATCTACACGTAGCTCTGTGCCTAGCTGCGATCACCTGCCGGATTCCTCTCCATCTTACTTCCATAGATCCTTGCTGTGACTTTTAAAGAGCCTGAGTGCAGCTTCAAGGACTAATCAGATGCAATCACATCAGTATCCAGCCATGTTACATAAAACACTATTTATGGCAGTCTGCCTGTTTTTTCCTTCCTTCCTTCCTTCCTTCCTTCCTTCCTTCCTTCTCTCCCTCTTTCCTGAACATCAAGTTCTTGTCTGATTGCACTGAAGCAGCGACACTGAGCGAACAGACGCTTCAAGTCGATGAGAATTTGGACTGATTTCTTTGGGGGAGCAGAAGTCCAAACACAGCGCGCCCACTTCAAAGACCACTGGAGGCCATGCCCAATTTAAACCACGTCCTTATAAGAGCACATTTAAAATGGCCACTGAGACAGAGAAGAGTACACGGAGACGGGTGTGCACGTCCGCTTTGTTCTGCCTCAGTGACTCAGTATCTTCTGCTTGAGTTTTGCATATTCAGCAGCCAAAAAGGGAGCAATAGGAAGTGATAAATAAGCACTTTATAATCTGGAGGGTGTGAGCGCAGCATGAATGTGCATGTTTCATTGTTGTGCTGTTCTTCCTCCTTCCAAAGGCTGGTTGTTACTGAGGAGAAGAAATGGGGTCAGAAACAGTGTCAAGTTCATTCTCTCATATTCTCTGATGGATTAGCAGAGAACGAGAGGACACGAGAGCAGAGAGGAAGAGTAAGGAGGAGAATAACTGGAAGTGATGAAGACATTTCACTGTGCTTTCCAAAACAACAGTTTTCTATCCTTAAGTTCCAGGTACTGCTGTGGAAATCTGAAAAAAAATCAGCATTAGCTTAGCTCAACCTGAAGGTTTAGAAGCAAGGGGTGCTCCTTACCTTGGCACAAATTACACATGAAGCAAGAAGAGAGAGGAGGAAGAGATTAAATCAAAGGCATCACTGATAAATTCCCACTAAAAACACGCAAGATGCACCACTGCAAGAGCAAAGCAGGGGTGGGCATTGGTTCACATGAAGTCACACAACATGGAATAAGCTATTGGAGGTACACATGGATGCAAGAGCGCCTCAGTAGCATTAAAAAATACCACTTACTGCTGTCCTGTAAGGATGGGATGAGTTTGAATTGAGTCCAGTTGTATTTGTGTGTATGAAAATGCATAAACGACCTCCAGTAATGCAGCAGGGCAGCGTGAGGCTGAGGGGGAGGTGGCCCACTATAAATATTTGATCGGAGCCTCGTGGAGGCTGAGGGACGCAGAGAGGACTGTTTAGTCCCAGCAGGCCATAAAAACAAGAACACGGCCACTGCTGCTGTCTCCTTAGCTCAATGCTAGACTGTCACACGAGCCCTACTAAGCAAATGCACAGTGATAAGTGGCTTAAAAGCATTGCTTGATGCCCGATGGCATCAAGGAACAATAATGTAAAAAATTTAGGTGATCCATGGGTCTCTGAAGGGAAGCTTTTAAGCTCACATTTTAATTTAACACACTCAACAACTTTTAAATAAAGGAGGAAGAAAGCTGGATGTTCATGGCTGCTGAAGCTGGAGTTACATTTGTCCTGAGAGAAGACATAAACTCAGAAGCACGCTCTGAGTCAGCTGGATGAGGTCGACCTTAAACACTTGATGCAGCCGCTGCAGAACTTCAGCATTTTTTTTCCTTCTGTTCAGGCAGAAGATGAAGCCAAATTCTTTTGTCTAGCCTCATTTGTGCAAACATGACCGCTGCGCTGATTCACCTCAAAAGTCATGAGGAGGACTCGAAATGAGTTACTGTAAGTGTTCTGTGGCTCTGATATGTCCGAAATGCCACAACACACCCAAACTTTGACGCATGTGTGGTGGAGCTGTGGCTGCCACACTCAGCCTGAGTCAACCCAGCGAGGACGAACGCGGTCTCTGATTTTTCTTCTCGTCTGTGTCCATTTATGAGCAGCTTGTTTACAATCTGAGAACCTCAAGTATCTGTCTCCCATCCTGTGTGAACAGCAAAATAATCAGGCTGCAACATTTACAGCTAAAGCAGTTACACAATGACTACTTGTTATGGGAATATTCAGTAAATGGACCATAAAACTTACACTGTGCAGTGCAGTTAGTGCACAGTTACTAGTATGGGATCCATCCTAAAAATCAACGTAACAGCTTTAAAAGGGTTGGACTTCATGAGAACAAGCCCAGCCTTGCATCATTTACAGTGTTCATCATGCACCAGAGGCCCCTTGTGTTGCAGCGCATGCACCAGTCCAGTGCCCCATGCAGCATTCACCGACAGCTCTCAGGCAGTTCCATCCTTAAAGTTACAGGGGTGAACTTTCCAGTGTCATTGTCAGACAGAGAAAAGGAGAGAAAGGGACAGAGGAGTGAGGGGAAAGTCAGATGTGACATTATGAGGAAACAGGGATGGTGGGAGTGAAATGGGTGAAGTTGTAGTAAAGCAGTGGATGGCTCGAGAGACGGACAGGTGGAAATGCCAGAATACAGAAAAAGGGGGACGGGGTAAACTGAGTGATGATGGAGGTGGCACAACTGAGATGGCAGGAAAAGAGTGAAGAAAAAAAGAGAAACTGAAAGACAGGACAGCAGTGTGTTTGTGCCATGCTCTGTGGCTCTGTGTGGAGGTGAACGGTGGTTTATGGTAATGGCAGCGCAGTGACGGGCTCCGAAGCAACCCTATCAAATCCCGGAGAGGAGATGGGAGATGTGCTGACATGACAAATGACAGCAGTAGCTGGGCTTCCATCCTTTAGGTCCTTTACAAATTAAAAAGCATAAACAGACTGAAACTGACTGAAACTTTAATACTGAGTGTGAAATGTAGCCGAAACATGTAAATATATATCCTTTGTTTTATCTGAGTTTAATGTTTTCAGCTGCCATAAACATGAAGAGGTGATGAATATAAACCAACAATCATCATGAAGCTACCACTTCATAATTTACATTAATGAGTTTTTATGTATTACATGTTTTATGAAATTTTATGGTCAAACACAACAATCAGGTCTTATATACACACCATATATACTGCCCAAAGCATTCACTCATCATCCAGATCACTGAGTTCAGCTGTTCCAGTCACTTCCACAGGTGTGTAAACCAGCACCTGGGCATGCAGACTGCTCCTACAGACATCAGTGAAAGAATGGGTCGCTCTCAGGAGCTCAGTGAATCCCAGCGTGGTACCGTGATAGGATGATACCTGTGCAACAAGTCCAGTCACTGCTAAAGAGTCCACAGTCAGCTGTTACTGGGATTTTAACAAAGTGGAAGGCCACGTAAAATCACAGAGTGGGGTCAGTGGATGCTGAGGGTCATAGTGCACAGAGGTCACCAACTTTCTGCAGAGTCAGTCACTACAGACCTCCAACCTTCATGTGACCTTCAGATCAGCTCAAGAACAGAGATCTTTATGAATGGGTTTCCATGGCAGCTGCATCCAAGCCTTACATCACCAAGCTCAGTGCAAAGTGTTGATGCAGTGGTGTAAAGCACGCCGCCACTGGACTCTAGAGCAGTGGAGACGTGTTCTCTGGAGAGATGAATCACACTTCTCCATCTGCCAATCAGAGGGAGGAGTCTGGGTTTGGTGGTTACCGGGGGAACGGTACCTGTCTGACTGTGTTGTGGATTAAGGATGGGATGTCACTTAAGATCATGTGTGTGTGTGTGCAGGCAGACGAGTGAAAACATTTGGCAGTATGGTGCATTGATTCTGAGTCACTGATTGCCGTCATTTTAGGCTGACAGGCTCATTTATTGGCTTATTTATTTTATTATTCGTTCTCACCTGCAGCACATGCACAGGTACAGGTTTGGACAGTGGGTCAGCCCTGAGTTTGTGTTACTCTGTGTTTGTGTCAGTGCAAGTAAAAATTTCTTATCAGAATAAAACTTCTCCAGTTTATTGGAAATATGACAGTTTTTATTTGCTTTATTTATTTATTTATTTTTTTGGGGGGGGTATTGCAAAGTGCTATAATATACAAACATTTTAATTAATTAATTTATTAGGAGTCACAAATTTGCACAAATGTCCAATAAAGTGTTATTAAAAACTAAATGCGTATTTATTTATTTCCACTAGTCTGAAAACAAATATGGAAGCTAAAATAATTCACTCAGTGAAAAATCTTTAGTTTCTTTCCTTTATTGTGTAAAACCTGGTAACATTTAGATGGAAGCATAGCTAATATGGCAGCTGCTGAGTGGAGGGAGGGTGTAGTCAGCAGTGTGGTCAGCCATCATGCTCTGAACTCCCATGCTCAGGAAGGAGGGAGGGGCAGCAGAGAAGAAGGAGTAAGAGAAGAAGAAGAAGCTGAGAGTAACAGACGGGTACAGACAGGGGCAGGGTGGGAGGGGTGGCATGCCCTCGGTGAGCCACCGCGATACCTTGTTCCACCAGCCCTGCAGTGGTGCCGGCGGCTGCAGCTACAGCTGCTGCGGCTGCAGTGACAGAGGCTGGAGCGGTGGTCTGCCTGCTGCCCACTGTTAAGAGTCAAATACCCAGTCACACATGAAGAAGAGTCACAAGCACGGAGGAAAGGAGGGTGAGGAAAAGGTGAGAGAGGAGCAGGAGGTAAAGATGGAGAAAGGGTGCAGTGACATTTAGAAAGAAGGTGATGGGAGGGGGGGTGTCAGACACAGCAGGAGGTGGGCAGGTAGAATGGGGGGGATGAAAGAACAGGTGAGAAACAAAAGGGGCGGAGACATACAGGTCTCATTAGTTTAGAGGAAGGATTAATTCACATAAACACTGACAGTATTTTTCTACATGGATCCACTGACAGACCAGAGGAAACGACAGACAGAAACCCGAACGTGGACACTTAAAGATCGCCATTTGTCTCTACAAATACCTGAGAAGAGCGTTAATATTAGGATGATGATGATGTAACGATGATGCAGAATTAAGCCACTGTTAGTACGTTTGGAGTTTGATCCCTAAACTAAGAAAAGCTGAATGTCATCTCTGCATGACTACAGCAGGATTTTACCCTGAAATGTGAAGAGAAATAGAACCACCTCTGTATCAGCACAGGCTGATCAACTGATCTGTGTGACTCATGACTCATAATATATGCTGAAAATACAGCAACCCGTTGCATAAAGCACCGACATCGGACCTTTCTCTGACGTGCCACTCACATTTCTACTTTCTAACTCTCTGACTCATTCAGCTGCTTTCTAACAAGGAAAAAGGTCTTTGAGAGCGGCCACGCGCCTGGGTCAGAGTGTGTGTGTGTGTGTGTGTGTGTGAGATAAATCAGCTGCTGTGAGTCATGTTTACTGAAGCTGCATGCTTTCACACACAGACGTATACAAACATTTATATATGCAGATACACAGTGGTACGTAAGTAAAGACTCGGTGGGTACGACTCTCCAAAATGAGTACTCTGAATGTTTGAAAGCACTAAAGTTTGTACTTTGAGATTATGGATGAGCTCTCATTTCACTGACCACAACAGGACTGATAAACTTAACCTGCTAAGTCCCCATTTATCCATGTAATGCATTATGGGTAAAAAAAAGAAGAGAGCTACAATTCCCAGCTTGAAAAAAATGATTTTCCAAAGTTTGGGAGGGAAGGGGGGGTGCAGACGTACACCGAATTAAAGCACAGATTGAAGATCGTGTGAAACCTTCAACAAACCTACAGAGATACACACAAACACAAAGACAAGTACACACACAAACACATCAACAGCTTGCAGATCGATTCAGTGTTTCCCCACATTTGGTTGTTCCAGTTTGGTGCAGAAAGACTCACAGAATAAATAAATGATTTTCCAAATACTGTATTTCAGGATTCTGGTGTGGCTGATTCAGTTCCTGTAGCTGAAAAAATGCCATTAAATGTGAATCAAACTTCAGGTGTGAGCGTGAGGGCAGAGAAGAAACCATGTGCCGATGTTTTTACTAAACTGGACATGATTTTAAGATAATGTGAAACTATTAAATTATTTAACAGTCTGTTTATAAAGTACTTCATTATCATGTCAGCAGCTGCTGTGAAACCAGGGAAACACTGAAGCTGCACTGAGATGAAATGAAAATGGGATTCTGAAATCATGCTCTTTAATCTTTATATAAACTCTTAAAAGAGAGACAAATGAGTCACCAAATTTTTAGTTACCTGTGTTTACAAGGAACATGCCACCATTTTTACTGTGTCCACTCTGCTTTTCTCTCTGTAAGAGTTTCTACCACAGTGTTTCCCACAGAAACACTTCCCTGCAGAGGATCCTGCAGCAGACAACAACGTTTTTCTTTCTCACCTGTCCAGGAGAACGATGCCACCACTTTACTAGTGAACAATCCTTTCACACTTATTTTGAAAGTTCTGCCATTGCTAAACAGGTCCCAGCGGCCCGTCTCACGTTTCCATACGGCAGGCTAACATTCATCCAAAGGAGGGCCGCTCTAACCTACAGCAGGTAGGGACGCAGTTCATGTGCTGCTGCAGAGCAGAACGAGGGCTACAATCAGCAACTACAGTTCAAACCCATCCTACGAGAGACTCACTGGAGACTGAGACAGTTATTGCTCCATTATCTACTGTCATAAAGTGCATATACAGCATATACAGCGGCCTGGCCCGTATATACGGGGATCCATATTTGGGCTCTGCTACAGTAGCTTTGCATGGCAGTTCCTTGTTTATCTTCATCGTGCAGCCTCTTCTTCATCCTCTGAAATAAGCTGTTTTAATACTCGACTTTATTCTGATTGGCTGCCTCAAACAGCAGGTGGGTGGGGCTACTGTGCTCAAAGTCAGATCTGCAGATGACCTTCTTAAGGATTTCCCTTCTCTCTGAGCCAAGACGTTTTAGAGCAGTTTACTTTTACTTATGTACAATAATGTTATCATATCAGCCACTGGCCATGTTTAACATGAGCATCTGCCATCACAGCAGTGCACATGTGCAGGTCACCCAGCCAACCCTTGGCTATACTCTCACAGACAGAATGTAATCCTGTGGGAAACACTGTGTTTCATTAGTGGTTAAACAGATTTGTAGGGAGCACAGATCATGTGTAAATACACTGAGTAGGTCAGGTTTGAGGTGAAGTACTCTTTAAAGCCACAGTGAGTCCTTCAACATGGTGGCATGTCCAAACAGGCTGTTACAAATTTACCAATAATCAATAAGTGAGTGAACTCAGTACTTGGGCATTACAACGAGCAATGCACTAAAGTCTCTGGATTTAAAACTGCTTCTAGAAATTAGATATTGGCAGGTGCTGGTTTACAGATACGGATGTTTCTTTACAAAAATGGAGGATTCAAGAAACACTTACCAGAGAAGTTTCGAGAAACCAGCATGGTAGTAAGAATGGCCCCCTGAGAAGAAAACACAAGGAGCTCAAATGATTTAACCGCAAACAATGATTTTGACATTTCTATAGAAATTAAAATCCATTTTTTTCTGTTAGCAGCTGATGGACCACAGCCGTCATTCACCCGACATTAAAACACTGCTGCTCGAAATCAATTAAACATCTTCGTTTGGAACAATCTGGATTTGTAGCAGGTCAAAGTCCAAAAAATGAATAAATCTATTGAAAGACGCCACAATTCGTGTTTGATACGCAGTACAAAGACAATTTATGACCACTAAAGATGTAACCTCAAATTAAAACCCAAATTATACAAAAAAAAACTGAGACGGACAAACAGAACATTTATTCTGATTTATTCACCAACAGGCCCAGACTGATGAAGGCTAACAGCGTGACTGCAGACTGAGTTGGTACAACAGACACAGAGAAATGTTCTTTAGTATTGTTCCAGTCAAACTAAAATGTGTGAGCTTGGAAGAAAGGAGACAAAGGATGGAGAAAAAAGAAGTGAGAACGAAACAAAGAACAGAGAGGACAGCAGAGCTTTTCTCTCTGGTCCCAAACTGGAGACGCCGACTTTTTAAAAATGGTTTCAAACAAAGAGACGATGATCTGCTCAAAATCAGAACAGATCAAATAACACGTCCCTCGCTCCCTGTAATCAGACTGCAGTGACAAATGTCTGAAAGGTCAGAGAGAGAGATGAAGCATATCTGAAACATGTAGCTCACATGGTTACAAGATATGGTTTGTAACCATGTAACCAAGACATTTATGAGACTTCATGCAACCTAATTATAAGAAATTAAAGCTGGACTGGAGGAAAATCTAGAAAAAGATTTTTAAACATGTAAACATGTTGATAATAAACGGCCCTCGCTCAGCTCTGAGCAGACGTTGGTACCTCTGTTCTTCTTTTCTGGGTCGACTTGTTAACTCTTGATATCGACTCTTTATTAAAGCTCTCTGATTGGCCTCCTGCTACGGGCTAAAAGCTAAAAACAGAGTAGTTCCACATAAATCCTAATCTGTTGAAAGGTTATTGTAGATCAAGAACACCATGACGTATACGATAAGCTCAAAAAAAAAAAAATACTTGACTTTTTATTTCAATTTAATTCACAGATTCCTGTTCACTCTGCAGCTGATCATCTGACCTTGCCACTTGTTTTTAAAAGTGAAAAGCCTGACACAGTTGTTGGATGCTGATGGCAGGTTAGCTGAATGGTGCGACAGTTGCCTGCAGCCGCCTGCGTTTCAGCCGTGCTGGTGTTTAAGCCGCGCAGAGGCCGGAGGCAGCAGGGTAACAGTGTCGCTCCTGCTGAGCTGCTGCAGCCACACAAAATCTCAGCAACAAATCAGTGCAGAAAGGAACCTTCCCATAACTCAAAGTGTTTACTGACTTCATATATCAATAAACAAAATGACATCTTTTGTACTTTAGGCTAATTCTACCCAGTTATGCTAACGTATAACCACAGCAGTGCTATCTGAATGTCTTGGTAACCCTAACATAATGGTAATAAAAGTGAGTGAGGACAGCAGGACTGAGGACTGAGAGCTTATCAGAGCAGAAGGGGACGAAGTGTAAGAGGGGGGGGGCGTGCACACTGACCTTGAGTTTCCTCCTGGCATTGAATTTCTTCAGGCACTCCACGGTCTCCTGTCTGTGCATCATAGATGCCACTGTGGATCGTTGCTGGGAAAAGGAAGAGGAGAGAGGAAGAGGATGACAAATACAGATTTCTGCTGAGGAAGAAGCTACAAAGCAATCTCTCGTTTTCCTGATTTAGTGGTTTTAAGGCATCCAGATGTGTCCAAATAACTTTTGTCTGCTCGTCTGTCAGGGAGGGGACACTTACGCAGACCCATGGATGCTTGAGGGCCTCTTGAGCAGTGATCCTCTTGGCTGGGTTGATCGTCAGCATCTGGTTGATCAGGTTTTTGGCCTCTGGGGTGACTGTGTCCCACTCTGGGGAAGGGAACTGAAGGCAGAGAAAAGCCATAAATCTCATCACATTCACAGAGTCTAAAGTCTTCAGATAGTTTAAATGCAGTAAAACACGATGTTTTCATGTCACAGCTGCTGCAGGACGGGCTTGATGTTTCCCGTGTTGGGTCTCAGTCTCAGTCCGCTCCTCTCGAGGCTGAGGCCACCACACTTTTCCGTCCCATTAATGCGCTTCGATGCGGCGCTCTGTGATCCTCCTCGTGGAGGTTTAAGCCACAGAAGGGATCATCATCGAGACGCCTGTAAAGTCAGCGGTCCTCCCCATGATTATGGCTGCATGTACTGAACTAGACCAGAGAGGACCTTATTTATATTGTCTAATTTACTCAAACCTCAAAATATTCTAATAACTTGATTTTTTTATGAAAATAGAAAAATGGTTGAAATATCAACCTTTACGTGCACTGAGTCTAGAACACATTTTTCTCTTTCTTAAATAACTGATCATCTGTATCTGTAACACACCACGACGTGCTAAAATAACAGCTTTAATTATGTCTACAGTGGAAAGCTGCAGAGTGACCTCAGGATGTCAACAGTGCATCCAGCACTCCCCGAGGACCCAAAGGACAGTCCAAGACACCCCCAGCACTTTGTTAAGAAATCCTCAAGCCATCAGGTCCTGTTGTGCTCAGGCATAAACACTGAGGTCTGTGTCCTCTGATCACAGAATCACTGCCAGAGACTCTCTCTCTCTATTTGGCAACGAGTTCAGTGTGATCTGAGGTGAGGCTCATTCCCTCGCACCCCCTGAAATATGAATGAGGTGACTGACTTATGTAATCGTGGCCAAAAAGGAACGAGGGCAGTGGGAGGGGAGGGGAGGGCGTTACAGCAGGAGGGGAGGAATGAGAGGGAGCAGGAAAGGAGCCTCACATCATACGCCCCAGCCTTGATCTGCTGGTACAGCTTGTGCTGGTCCTCATCCCAGAAAGGAGGGTAGCCCACCAGCAGGATGTAGAGGATCACCCCTGAGACACACACAAAAACACATGGACAAACAAACAAGCGCACACACACACACACACACACACAGTTAGAAACTGCGATTCAGTCAGTTTCTGTTTCTCCATTTTTTTCATCATCTAGGAAACACCATATGTGTGCTGTGTGCATTTCTCTGTTGAACTCACCACAGGCCCAGATGTCCACAGGTTTGCCATATGCCTCCTTCCTCAGTACCTCAGGGGACAGGTACCCCGGTGTGCCAGCAAAGCCTGCAGGAAAAAACCCCCACATGGAGTTGAGTGACACGCTCAAAGCAGCAGATTGTGTTGGTGCTATCTGTGGGTCAGCTTATAGAGAAAGCAGCATAATCTGCAGTGAGCTCTGACCTATTGGTGCAAACCGGACTGAAATCTTGAGGCTTTAACATGAGCTGATTGTGAAGGACCGGCTAATCTCTTGCTTGAGGAATACCACAGACACCATCACTGATCAGTACGGGTGCATCAGCTCAGGCTCACTTCATTCAGTGCATGGTTTTTTTATTATGTGAAAAACTAAAACTTGTAGTTTTTTGGGGCTTTAAATGATAAAATGCAGGATTAAGGCACCTGTGCCACGGCTTTTTCAGACCCGATCTTTCACTAACATCTATGCTTCTATCACTGTGCTCATCGTGAACCTTTTCATAGCTTACAGCTTCCGATGCGGATGTGACCGCACTCACCGAACCAGGCCTGCTGATCCCCCTGCACCTCGATGGCGAGGCCAAAGTCGGCCAGCTTCACTGCAGCGTTCTTACACTTGCTTGCCAGGAGCAGGTTCTCCGGCTGCGGGGGGGCAGAGGACAGAAAAAGGCTGCCGTTAAGAGTTTGAAATGGAGAATCGGGTACAAAACACATGAAGTGTCCTAGCAGGGGGGAAGAGTTGTGGGTAAATATCTACGCATGCAAAAGTTTCTACAGTTTCCTCACTTTATTCAGTACACACACACACACACACACACACACACACACAGAGCACATGCATGGAAACATAAAAGCTATGCAGTAAAGGTTAGTCCACATTTGTGCAGTTTGCAGTGCTTTCTGTCCCAGCCTCATGTGACGAGCTGCGGCCCTGTAGTCTCCATCTCTGTGGCCCAGATATTACAGTCAGCCTCATTATTCTCTGTCAGAGGAGGGCTCTAATAATGGGCTGCAATCCCCACTGGTCCCTGCTCCTGTTCACTTTCACTCACTACATCTCTCTCACTCTCACTTAATCATTGCCTACGTAAAAGCAACCGGCAATCTTGAATGTCAAATAAAGCATTCTGGTGGGAAATACGGTAACTTTTCCACTGACGTCTGTGACAATAGTACATTCCTTCAGCCGATAACCAGAGGCGACCTAATACCAGCCTTTCATCGTGAACTCCAGGAAGAAACTGTTAATTCTTCGCCTCTGCTCATTTAACTCCACCCGTTTAGTCGCCCCGCTCTCCCAGTTAGCTGCTGCAGTTGTTGCTGTAAATAGCAGACAGCAGCACTAATGTAAACTTTGGGAGAAGGAGGACAATATATTTAGACTGCATTTCTGGCACTGCCTCCCCGGCGATGCAGCAGCATGTGTTTCTGCATCCTCTGACTTCCTCTCCCTGCTCCTCTGCTAACATGTTTAGAGGCACTCGGCGTACTTAAAGCACAGAGTTGAAAGTGTTCTTTTACAGCCTGTGAGGCCATAAGTAGAAGAGAGCGACTGAGCGAGTGAAGCGGTAATCCGAAGGCTCTGCGCCTACCTCGTGTCATCACATTCTCCCGGCTCTACCACTTGGTTAGGCTTTACTCTTTTGTAAATGGGGAGTTAGAACCTGCCAACACTGCAGCACGGAGATAATCCAGGAAAACGGATGTGGGCGGCATTCACGATGAAGCATCCGCTTCCACCAAAAAGGTACACGAACGTGATGCAAAACAACCGAATGTTCAGACATAACAGCAGCGATCACCATCAGCATCTGACATAAGCACAGCTTCCTTTTCCACCTCTTTAGCACACACACACACACACACACACAGATGACTAGCAACTGGTTAGGAGGGCAGAGAGAGACGGAGTACAGCTGATAGAAAAGTCTGTATTGGAGAGCAGGTCACGAGTGGGTGTTTGAAATGGAAAGATTCCTGGTTTCCTCTCCTCCCTTTTATTTCTGTGCCTGCAGAGGACCTGAGGATGCTGCCATCAGATAAAGTGGTGCAGACGTAGACCTCTATTAAGAAAGCTCACCATTTCAAGAAAATTGCTGCAGTGTGGAAGGAAAATTGGTCCTAATTCATTTTACACTGACAAAAATTGTACTTAATAAGATTAATGTGTCCAGATCAAATTAAAGGTCATTTTGGGTTTTTTTGCATGAGACACAAAAATCTTTATCTTATATATGACCTAAAAACTGGAAACTGGTTCACGTCTGTCTGACCTAAGTGTAAGTACAGAATACTGCAGCTTAATTAATGCATCTTATAAGATCTGTTTCTTCCATTAGTTTTGTTGCCGAGGCTGCCAGCCACATAAACATACAGCCCGAGGATCAGTACACATTTCATTTCTGAGATGCCAAAAACATTATATAATATCTGCTGCACAGTCTGCACATAGATGTTGCTTTGGCACACGTGTGAAACGGCTCACGCGTGTCATCATCTCATTTTCTGTCTCCCAGCTCCTGATTGAGGGTTCTTGTCCCTCAGACTGTCCTCGGTCGTCACACTTTGACCTGCTGCATGAAGCGCTCTCCAGCGCCCGGGTGTGAAACCGGATCGGTGTGTGAGCTAAATAAAGACACAGCCACAACAGTTCTGATAAACGCATCACGCCTTTACTGGAACGCTGGGACTGACATTTGCATAAAGGTCTACTGGACGGTAAAGGTGCATCACGTAAAACAAAATGCAACAGACAGGCATGCAAACAGGTACAGGAGCAGAGGGACGGGAAACAGACAGACGCTGATTCACACATGGTTTATATTTAAGGTGTTGCTTTGAAAACTGAAAAAGCATCTTGAGAATAACAAAAATACCTGAGAGCAGTGAGAACAATGTGAAAACGCATTAATGAGCTCAAGATTAGCAACAAGCTCTCAGTTTCCAGCTCTAAAAACGGGCTGAGCCGGCAGAAGGAAACCTCAGAACGCTACAAGTTAATTAACGGGTCTTTACAGAAAACAAGCTGTCACATTTAAGCCATTAACTGATCTACAGAGGCAATCGAAACCTCACAGGGCGCCCGATAATCAATAGTTCACGTCCCTCTCTGTCTGCTAAATGAACCAGAGATCAGATTAAGTATTCTCTTGATAGATCTCAGAGCCATCAATAAAAATGGGACAGCTGTGTAAATGAGAAATCCCTGTTTTAAGAAGGTTACAGAGAGAGGGGGGGGGGGGGGTCAGCAAGAGTGACCTGCATGTTTGAACCCCCCCCCGCAGCAACTGGAAGGTGACTGCAGTCAGCTGCAGGCTGTATGACGAGTGACATTACATGCACATATAATACAGTTTCTCATCAATAAATCAGACGTATACAGACTAACACACCCACAACCCCCCCTGACACAAATATACAACTCAAGGGATAACAAGGTGATCCTCATCACTCACCTTCAGGTCCCGGTGCACCACGCCCATTTGATGGCAGTGAAGCACCGCCTCCAGGATCTGCTGGATGCAATGACTGCATGCAAACACCAAGGAGGGGGGGTCGCATGTTAGTCTCAGCAGCGCTTCAATCGCATGCACAGGCCGGGGGGTGGGGGTGGGGTGAGGTGAGGGGTGGGGGTGTTATGGAAGGTAAAAGGGGTAGAAAGGGCTCTTCTGTTGCGTTGACCTTTCATTGGCTACAGCTGACCCACAACGATACACAGGAAAATGAAGCCAATCAGGGTTTAGTTTCAGAAACGTCCATTTGATCCAAATGTAACGCCGAGCTCTGACGACATCATATTTCTGCCTGATTACAGAGTCATAAAGTCTCGCATTTGTTTGACTGGCAGACGGCTCGCCTATCAATCGTGATGATGTCATCAGGGAGGAGGAGCTACCTATTTCAAAGTAAAGAATGTAAAGTGACAACGGCCACCGCCATCATGGTGCGTACGGCGTTGGCCATCTTGTGTCACTTCATTTCCTCTTTCATGTTGCTATGGTTACAGATGCACACAGCTGAGGAGTTTAGGAAAATAAATAAATAAATAAATAAAAGGTTCACTGGCTGCCGGACCCGTCTGTGCCGGCCCCGTGCTAAAGTTTCAGTCTGGACTTTATGACGTGTCCACATACTACTTTCATATCATGGAAGCTCTCATGTTTCAAGCTCTTCATCAGACAGTAACACACAGTGCTGCCATCTTAAATCATGAGTTGCTGGTCCCATGATCACAACACATTGGAGATGATGTCCAATAATAACATATACACCAACCTAGTGTCCAGATGCAAGACGGGTTTTTGTCCATTATGAAGCTACATGAGGTAAAAGGACTGTTGCCCTGAGTTGTGGCCATAATTAGGCTGATATCACATAGGCTGAACCCAGCGTACGACCTACTGTAACATCATTTCCATGACAAAAAAATGGACTGCATGTTCAGGCTTCTCCATTCTGCTGAGCTTCTCACATAAAAGATGACCTAAGTTTTAGATGGCTACTGTGGCTGTGAAGCAAACACCTTCCAGCACATCAGACGTCATCAGTGACCTTCATTAAGGTGAAGTTTTCGGGGGGCTGGCTGTAGCCACGGGTTTGACTCGGTGGATCTGAAAGGTCAGAGGTATGCAACAGAAGACTCCTTTGGGTCAATCTAATCTGCAAATAACCAATGATACAGCCTCTGATCTTTGTCTTTGGTACTCTATTCTTAGTAGTGAGCATGTTGCTGGACAAACCAAGCTAAGAAACACATTTACTGCTGCTGGCTACGGGCGGGTTCTCCGTGCCCCACCTCCCTCCGTGAATTAGCCAATAAGCTTCGACTGATATAAGAGGGGTGTGACGAAATGCTTGGCCAAGGGGGGGCTACAGAAAGCGTTGATGGAGGAGGTAAGGGAAGGAGTGAGTCATTGTGCAATTAATAACAAGATGTGTCTGGGATCAATGCCATGTCTACTGCCAGTCTAGCTGGCCTCTGCTGACAGGAGGAGTCACTCTGATGTCAGTAAGCCTTCAGGCACTAAAAATAAAACCCCAAAATCCAAAAACTGTGCAAGGGACACTGAGGGGCGATCGAGGTGTGAGTGTATGCAGAAATTCGATGATATATCTGAGCAGGGGGAGGTGTGAATTAATGCAGAGCTGCATTAACACACACTCACACCTGCACTGTTGGAAATGCTCTGATGTGACCGTGCATTTATGCTTCCTGTGCACTGACAAGTTTTATTTATTCTTACAGTTTTGTTTAAAGGCAGTTTTTCTTTACCATAAACACTGAATGAAACTGAAGCATGTTTTCTGCTGCATTATTAAAGCTACTCTGAAAATGCAAAAATCAAAGTGAACCGAGTTATTTCACTGTAAAATATTCAGCTGATATAAAATTATCTGCAATGACAAATCTGAACTGAACTAGAATCAGGAGGGCCTCGCTACAGGAAGGAAGGTGCACCCTTTACCACTGCACACAAAATTAACTCACTTTAATAAAGTAAGAAAATAAACAAATGAGTAGAAATAATATTTTTCAGAAGTCTAATTTATGAATTTCTCAATAGAAGATATTTATTTTGAACACATTTTCAACTTTTTTGGACTATTTTTTAAATTTTTTTCCACTAATTTTTTTCCCTTTTGCTAGTTGTGATCGAGGGCTGAATATCAAAGATGGACACAGTCATGCAGAAGTGTCTTAAATCTGCATTCTGCCTAATGGCCAGTAGTGGGCGACTCTGGTTGTCAGATTGTACAGACGTCTGAGGAAAATGACTGTTTGGCTCACTTGACCTGTGAACACCTTTCTGAATATTTTTTCTATTTTAGGTCTTATTGAATTAATGTGAAGTGCATTTTGTGGTCAAATCAACAGTAAAGCTGGGGATGCATGAGGGAGGGGCTGCCTATGATTATCACTGATGAGGGTGTAGGTCAGACCACCCCCCCAACCACCACCACCACCACTGGTCACATCAGGAGTGAAAACATCAGGAAGTTCAGAGCTTCATGATGGAATTTGTCCATCAGTTTGTTCCATACAGTCGGACAGGAAACAGCTGGCTGCATTTTTCTTTTTTAATGTGATTTATTTGTAACACGTCGCGGTGACTGCGCAGTTAAAGACAAATAATTTGTCACATCCTGGATTTTTCCCTGTTCTGCTGCTCTCATGGTCACGCTCAACAGTTAAATTTTTACTGGTGCGAAATGTACAAAAAAATTTTTAAAAATAACTTACAGATGGCATTTATTTTACCTGGATTAAAACAAACTAAATAAAACTGAACCGAGCTGCAGTTAAACGAAAGCCCACAGACATCATCATCATCATCATCATCATGTCTGTGGGCTTTCCTGTTACCTTTAAATTTCATGCCTCGGTTCACAGACTCCCGGAGCAACCACAGCCACATGGATTACTGCTTGCATGCGGCCTTGAATTCTACATTATTCATGTGGTTTAAAATCCTGGAAACTGGATACGTGTAAGAGAAGTCTGAACCAACTCATGTTTTTTTTTTTTAAATGCTATCTGATGTTTTATTTAACCCCAGATGCCGACCACAGTGAATCACTGACAAAGTGTACTTGCACAGGTAGGCAAATCAAATATCCAATAAACTCCTGCAAGTAAACAATGAAAAGTCGGTAAAGCAGCAGCTGAAGAAACCGAGCTGCAAAGAGGGAGATATTTTGATACGACGGTCATGCTAAACCTCGAAGGCTGAATTACAGCCATAGAGTGCAATAAAGGGTGGATCGGGCCGGTCTGTGAAATATTATAACATGAGAGAAATAAGAGAGCGGCAGAGACTGAGACGGGGAGAGAGGGACGGACTGGCAACACTGTAAAGTTCAGGGCTGTAAATTAGAATCCTGTGTCTTGTTTCTAAAGGTCTCCCAGTGAATAAATACTAGGCAGGTCACACCAGCATGTGGCCATAAATGTGCCATCAAACAACCTGAAACGTGTGCGAGCTCCTTTGTATCCACGTTCATAGATAAATATGTAAGTGTACAGGCAATACAAAATGTGTGTGTGTGTGTGTGTGTGTTTCTCTAAGCTTCCTCCAACACTCATCTGCTGAGCTCTCTTACTTGCCTGTATGTGAGTTTGTGTGTGCTGTGAACACATGAAGATAGCAGAGTATGTGTGTTAGGACAGGTTAGGATCTGTTAGGGTCACGTCATGGACGTCACGCTCAATATTTGCACCCACTGTAACATTTCTTCTCTCATTGGTCACGGTTAGGCAGCAAAAAGACTGTATCTGGTTACATTTAGGAAAACATGGTCTGGGTTTAAATGCACCCTTTCCCAACGTTAAATACACGTTATACGTCAAACTTTTCCCAGCTGCAAACCGATTTCCCGACATTTCCCCGTCACCACATTCATGTGGCCTGTAACTGTGGCGACACCAGCAGAGCGCTGCAGACGGCTGGGACTGACCTGCACTGTGACACGACCTCGCAGCAGTAAGCAGTGAGCTATAATGATGCCCACGGGCCCTGTGGGAGTGTCAGTGTGTGACCACTGAGACTGTTCTCTTTATTTATACTGAAAGCTGCTCCTGTGTGTAAACCAGCATTCATGTTTCATCGTTTGGATGATTTAAAATGTAACGTTTTTGCACACAGTGGTACTCACGTATGGCTTTGTGTACACTCTGTGTATAATGTAATCCACTCTGACAACTTACATTTGCTACGTTGGCCCATTTTGCAACATTCTTCAAAGAGGATGTGAATAATTAGGTCGACGGATCGCAGCCACAGATGCACCACAGGGCTTCAAATAACGCGAGCGCGGTTCTAGATAGAACAGATTAGTGCGGCGGCAAAAACACGTTTAACTTGTAAATTGTACGTTTTCAAAGAGGCGTTTGATTAATTATAAACTTGAATAAAAGGTGCAGTTATAGAAGGTCTAAACCTCGCACAGCCCGACGACGCAAATAGACACAAAACCATAAAGTTGTGTGTTGTTAGTATACTACATGGATTTCTATTACCTGACACTGTATGAGTGCTAATAATAATCAGCGCAAAGTTTATGAAATCGCTTTTAAGACTTTATATCAGGGTGAGATTATGTGTAAGATGAGTTTGATTAAGTGGGTTTAACTTGTAATATCTGCTGCTGATGTTTGGCATTACGGTGATATTACAGCAGCATCCTAGGAAAGGTTTGATTACAGCAGTGCTACAGTCTGACTATTCTGAGGTCAGGAGGAAGAAACAGGATATCTCAGAAGTTCAGAAACATTAAAAACATTATAATTGTTTTATAATCTCTGCTCCTATTTTTGCTGTCTTGTAGCCTGAGATCTGTAAACACCTCTATAAAGATGTTAAACGAGGCTGTCCTGAAAATACAGGATCAATATGAGAACAGTAAGCAGTTTAAAGCCAGAGAGGATAGAGTAGGAGGGAAGAAAAAATAAATCAATGAAGAGGACAGTAAATATAGTTGTGGATTTTTTTTAACTAGCCTGGTGGGAGAAACTGATGGTTGCATGGCCTGGATATTTATTGCACCTGCAGAAAGTTGTGTGCTTGCTGCAGGTGACTGTGTGCGTTTATTAATAGATCTGGCAGTCAGTCAGTGCAACAGGAGCTTTTGTTATGTAGGTGCTTGTAAAAAGAAAAAAAAGAAAAGGTTGAAAAGGGTGGGAGGGCAGATGGATCAGGGAGGGTGGGTGAGGTAGGTCAGGGTCCTCCAATTAAAATTTAAAACACAATAAGAAAGCATAAACCATAACAGCATACCAAGAGACAAGTCGGACAGGCGGACAGCAGACCAGTAACTGACAGGAACGAGACGAACAGACGAGATCGAGGAGGGAGGGAGGAAGGGAAGAAGGAAGGAAGAAGGAAAGAAACAAAGGAAGCAAGCAAAAGGATGGGGGGGTTAGGGGGGTGAGGGATGCAGATGCTGCTCTACATGTACTAACCTTCAGGTCCCTGTGCACTATGTCATGTTGGTGAATGTGATGGACACTTTCTAGAATCTGATGGATACAGTGACTGTGAAGACAAAACAGAGAGAGGAGGGCCGGCAGGAGTGGAGAGGGTGGTGAAAGGATGGAGACGGATGGACCACAGGAATGTACAGACAGGGGTGAAGGTGGAGAAATGAAGGAGAAGAAAGAGGGATGCCAAATGAGTGACAGGGCAAAGATAATGAAAGATGAGAAGAGGTTAAGAGAGCGGGAGGGGTCGTGTAGCAGGTGGGAGGGAGAAAGGAGAAGGTGAGAGAGATGGATGCAGGTAGAGGTGTCGGAGGGAGAGGGATGGATGAGTGAATGCAGGTGGAGGAGACAAAAACATTTTGTTTTGCTTCTTTAAACATGATGAGAGACGGGGGGGTAGCCACAGCAGAACAACCTGCCAGACAAAAAACATCACGAGAGGAGAGGAGAGGAGAGGAGAGGAGAGGAGAGGAGAGGAGAGGAGAGGAGAGGAGAGGAGAGGAGAGGAGAGGAGAGGAGAGGAGAGGAGAGGAGAGGAGGAAACCAAAAAGATGACAGATTGTGAAAGTGAAGATAAAAACCTTTTGCAGAGGAGAGATAATAACACATGAGAGGAACGCTGATGTAGAGGATGAAACTGAATCATAGAGACTGGTGGGCTGTTGCCAGGCTATTTTTCCATCACTAAAAGGAAAACATCACCATGCGTGCACTGCAAAGAGATACATGAAACTAACGCGCTATAATGTGTGTGTGTGTTCTTTAAGTGTGTGTGCATGCAGGCTCAGTGCAATCAGAGTATAATGTGCAGAATATGTGACTAATAGCAGGCGCAAGGAGACAGGCAGCCTGCAGGATCCACACCCACACAGTGCCTAATAAGTGGGAGGGCTGAGAGAGAGAATCAGAGAGATCTACAGTGCGTATGTGTGCTTCCTCAGAAACACACCGAAAAAAACAACATGCCCAGCTTATGATGTGATACTCGTCAGCACCGAAAACCATATTTCTCTTATAGGAAATCCTGATTTCAAAGCACAGAAACCTGAGGAGGTGAAATAAAGATCATATAATCATTTTCAAGCTGAGCTGCAGGCTCAGTGCACCTCTCTGCAGTGAGCTTCAAGACTAACCAACTGACCATCATCATCATCATCATCATCATCACAGACTGCATAGATAACAATTAACCTTTGACCCAAGCTCCTGTGCTGAGCTTACACACAGCATACTGAAAGGAAGGTCAGTTCTTTCATGAGCTGCCCAACATCAACATCTGCATCCATACATGTTATAATATCACACTAAAGACACCTCACATAAGAGGTTTACTTCATTGTATTGGAGGCATTTTAACAGAACAAGATGTTGGTGGGTGATGATATTAATCACTAAGAAGCAGTTTTTGGTCCCGTTAGGACAGATGATCACACACATGAATCTGAACATGTACAACATATGAATAAGCAGACAAAATCTGTTACACAATAATCATCTGTCTGAAATAAATGCTGAGCCTATCCTTAAAAACAGAATAAATGCTTTGAGGTGACCATTATTGTGATTTGGCGTTATATAAACAGTAAAAACATTAACCTTTGTTTAATGTGCTGAAATGAGCAACAAGTAAACAACATCTGTCATGATCCTGGGCCGGTGGCCCAGCGTTTTGAGTTCTTTTGTGTAGCTTTCTTTTGTTGTACTTTTTAGGTTGTTTTCTTGGTGGTTCTTTTGGTTTCTCTGTTTGTTGTTTGAGTGTGCGGTTTGGTTTCCCTGGTTGTCTCATTTTGTAATATTGCCCTTGTCAAGTTTTCAGTGTTAGGTCTGCGTCTGTTATGTTTAGTCAGTTCCTGTTTTATTTTGACAGTCTTGTGTTCCCTGTGCTTTGTGTTTAGTTTTGCTTCCCCTTTGTCATTTGGTTCATTTGGTTCACCTGTCGTCCCCTGTTGTTTCCACTTGCCCTGATCCCCTTGTGGGTATTTAAGCCCTTCGTTTTCCCTCTGTTCTTTGTTAGGGTCCTCGTCTTGTCCACGTGTGTGTGTGTGACAACAGCTGTGTGTTTTGTTTTCGAGTGTTTCGAGTTGTATGTGTCTTTATGTTGGGCTCCCCATCCGCCTGTATCCTGTTTGAAGCCTGTTTTAAATAAACCTGCACACCAAACCTGCTCTCGTCGTGTGCTACACTGGGGTCCTCCCTGCCTTGCCTGCACCAGCCGTGACAACATCGTAACACAACTGCAGCAACTTTAGGAACCACTCGACTAACCTCTCAGTTACAGTGCATTAAAGACATCCACTGATTTCCCTCATTATGTGAACACTGTTTAAAAAGGGTCTTCCTGATTCTGCACATGGCTGAATGGAGGGAACAGAGAGGCAGCTACATGTAGTGATCCACCCCAGAGTGAGGACTTTAAAGCAGCACTGCATGAAAGCATAGGTAGGTGTACAGTACAGATAAAGCCACTGTGTGAGTCACACAGTTAACACTTATCATTAAGCGGTTATGATAACTATTTGTGTTTGACTCTTTCAGGAAGGACATGCCTCTGACTTACTCAGATAAGAGGCTGCAGGGAACATCACACCGTCTGGCTTCGTCTCTTCAGTATAACCTGCTCTGTTCACTTATTCACACTTCCTGATGCTGCTGCTTGGGCTGCCGTCTGATACAACGTGACAGTGATTTGAAAGTTTAGCGCACGCATGCGTGGACACAGCGTACGACCCCACAGAAACCCACCGAGTTTGGCATTTAGAAACAGGCGAGCGTCTCCATCCTGCTGCTTCGTTTGGGCACGCCTCTAATAACGACTGAATGTTTGCGGACTCCTGGGGGGCCAAAGAGGGAAAAAGTGCCACCCTCATCATACTGGCTGAAAAATGTGTCTTGCTCAGCACTTTGAGCTGTAACGTCCCACTGACACCAGGAGGAAAATCAAAAACTGTACCTTCTCACATATGCCTGCTTTCAATACTGAGCAGCACAAAGTAATAAAATTAAACACGTCTTCTTTTATCTGCATGATAAAAAAAAATAAAAAATAGATTCACTGACGTGTTTTCTGTTCCAAATAAATGTGAGGATGAAAAAAACAAGAACAAAACAATCTTTCAAAATACTTCACCATGGAAACTAAAGCACGTTCATGGCAGCGCATCACTGCAGTCGAGCAGAAAGTAAATCAGCAGCACTCACTGCTGATCTCAGTCTGCAGACTCACTCACACACTGCATCAGATTTCCCCTCACAGCATGGCCAGCGTTTCCCTGGAGCACCTTTAGCTCTGATGCAGGCGTGGCATTCACTGTGGCATCATTATGCATTTATTTCCATTCAGAGTCGAGTTTGTTTTTTAACCAAACCCTAAAATCTTCTCCAGAACATCCGGAAGGTTCTCAGCAGGGTTCAAGTCTGGACTCTGGCCTCGTGCTCCATCAGTTTGAGCCAAAGCATCCTCACACGGGCATCTTGGAACACGCTATAAGAAGTTCACGGCCCTCACCCCGATGATTTTTAGATTTTTTAAGTGCACCTCAGCTAATTAGAAGACAGCTGTTGATAATCAGTGGATAAATGTGGGGCTGCAGGAAGCCACTATGAGAAAAATAAGGACTGTGAATCATGCAAATCAGCGTTAGCAGAACCAGAGAGTAAATTGGTGTGATGGGTCCTATTCAGCAATAATAAAAAAATAAGATGGTGAATTAAAGCAATCAGCAGGGTCAGGGTGAGAAAACTCTTGTTTTTGTGCATTTTCTCTACAAAAATCAACTGAACTTAGTTTCAGTTGATTTGTCCACAACAAAGAGCCACAGTTAGAAACCGTGAGGACAAACTACAGCTAAAAGCTGCAGGAACTTCCTGAGACGGTTCTGAATGTTCGCTAACACGAGAGGCAAAACAGCTTAATAAATCAACGGTGTTGCGTGCCGCTGTTTTTCTTGCTCCCCGGTGAGCAAAGATTCCTCGATGCAGCTTTATTTGTAATTCAGAAGCAAACACGGCGGCCTCGATCCAATCAAACGCTGCTGAGGAGAAACTCGGTTCTGACAGGGGGCGACAAGGTGTTGTGCTGCACAGTTTGGGGTCTGTGTGCGAGTGAGGCTAATTATCGCAGCTAATTAAAGTCCCACTTCTTGCTGGTCTCCAAGGGAGCGAGGGTGGAGGAGCGGGGTGGGGGAGTGTACTGGCCTGGATGAGTGACATTCAGAAGGAAGGGGAGAGGAAAGTGTGTGTGTGTGTGTGTGTGTGTGCGTGTGTGTGCGTGTGTGTGCGTGTGTGTGTGTGTGTGTGTGCGTGTGTGTGTGTGTGCGCGTGTGTGTGCGTGTGTGTGGGTGTGTGTGTGTGAGAAGGGCATATGAAGGGTTAGAAGGTGGGTGGCACATGCTGCAGGTTTATGGGTGGTGTAGGATGAAGCTGCCTGCCGGCCTGAACTCAAACATATAAAAACATATACAGGAATATTTCTGTATTTCCTATTATTATCCATCACTCCATCAAGCTGTGAATGGGAGAGTTCCTCAGAATTACACATAAGGAAAAATTTGCTGGCAGCTCTCTGAGCTCCTAAATCTGCAGATCTGCAAACAGCTGTCCTTTTTAGAGCACCGGAGACGAACGGGCAAAAATTAGAGATAATTAGCACACTTACGGCCTTCACCATGAGCACAATTTTTAGAAAATTAATGAGTGCAAAGACAACAAAATAAGACAACCACCTTTTTTTTCTTTCAGCGACACACTGAGACACAGCTGAAGGTCTGCGGCCGCCGGTGCAGAAAAGCAACCAGACACATACTGAACTTTCATTCGTTTAAAGGAGCACAGATAGAGTAAAACACTGAACTATTGTTGCAATAAATGAGACAGCAGTCTCTGATACAAAGATTCAAACCAGAAAGGAACTTTTTAATTTCGAAGCAGCAGAACAATAGAGCCACATCTACTGTTTCATCGTTCTTTTGTCTGACCCCATCAAAACGGTAATTTAGTGAATGAAAGTCAGACTTATATATAGCACATCTCTCTGGCTGTCTCAGATATGCTGTCACCCTTATTACATAAATTATAGTATGCGTGGGAATCACAGAATATCTCACAAGATGATCCTATCACAACACCGTGCCCACAATAACAGCGGTATCGGGACACAGCGATCCTGTGCAGAGACGAGAGCTTCAGCTCAGATTCATCCCAAAGTCTGAGGAAAGAATTCCTCTAAAAAGGCAAAAAGCTGGAATTCTGTGTGCTTTGATTTCACTGTAGCTGCATTTATATCATCATCATTTAATGCACCATCAAGAGGAGTCAGGAAGTACCAAGTTTTCAGTATCAGTATATAACCTATAACACATGTATTGCTGTACATGCATTTTTCCCCACTTGTAACATTACATGGTATCACACTGAGCAGAGAAGCTTAAATATAATAGAAACAGTAAAAAATGCATTTATGTTTCTTGGAAGCTGCAAAGACTTTAAATAGTTTCTTTAAAAAAATCTTTTATATTTCCCAGACTTCACATTTGCATTAAAGTGAACAAATTACAGAGCACTGTGGGATATGACCTTTTCACTGTGACTCATATAAGGGCCTGTTGTAAAAGATGACATTAGCAGCTGACATCTATATGAATATTTTCCTGAATAACAAAACAATTCACCCGCAGAGATGCATCTAATGAGGGAGCCGGTGCTAAAAATAATGACCATAAGGAACAGGATTAAAATGACTGAGACATCAGTGTACAGTGTATGAATCTGTATGTATCTGAGGCACAGTTAGTGCTGTGTTTCATGGAAAATACTAATAAGAGTTACTGAATTTGATGATTTGTGATTAATGTCAGTAAACTGTGTGCAGCGGTCCTCGAGGTTTTACCCAAGTCATCATCATCATCATCATCAGTCAAAGTCAGCCTTTGTCACAGTGGACGCTAACAGCACTTCAGCAGACTTGGCTGAAAGTGGCCGTTTGCTCTGGTGTGATTTTGTCCCACAGCAGACGATCCTGCTTGAATGCTGCTGAATGGACGAACACCCACATCACAACTGTCGGTGTCGAGCATCTCTCTCACTCTTCTCTCAGCCTATTGTCTGCCCACCCCCCCGCTACTCCATTTCCTCTTCCGCCATTGGTTAAAAAGTGAACTGTGTGCATGTGTGTGTGTCGATGAGTCAGCACGAGTGGTGGGTGTGAAATATAAAACAGCACGGGTGGTGGTGGGGAGGGGGAGGGGGGGTGTGAAAAAGAAAGTAAAGTGGAGGAAAAATCAAGAAGAGAAAGCAGGTGAGACTGTCCACATACACACACATGGGGTGGGCAGTGTAACAGTATAAAGGTGTACCCTGAACCACCTGCACCTCAAACATACCTGAGCTTTGACCAATCAGAGCTCCACAAACATCAGCGCCCGTTCGTGTGCCGGATATAAAGCAGGTTTTGGGTCTTTGGTGCACGGCCTGTCATTATCCCGGCGTTCCCATTTTCCTGTGCCAGTAAATAATTACTGTTTTTGAGCCTTTGGTTGAAATCACATGATTGCTTTTTGAGAACACAAAATCTAAAGATGCCTCCATCGAAGCACTTGTGCTGAGAGCTTCTCGCTGTGCCACGCTCACACTCTGCAGTCCAACTGGACATTTACAACAAACACAGCTTTGTTCCTGCCTTCATTTGCTTTCTTTTAAACGAGGTCTGATGATGTTCGCAGTGAGCTGAACTGCACTTTGCCTTTAAAAGGCAAATTAGAGTCAGACGCTGCAGCTCTCTGACTGCATCACAGTTCATTTCTGTGTTTTCGGTTTTGCTCTTTGCTAAAAGTCACCTGGAATTTAATGTAAACCCATCCAAACGTCTACAACACAACATCATGGTTTAAACTTCCTGTCAGTGCCTCGTTAAAGCATGCTGCTCTAAAGGAATACAGAGCAGTGCAGCATATTTTTGTCCATCACACAGTGATGTCATCATACATCCCCTTTAATAAAAACAGGAACGTGAAGAAACATCGAGGTGTTATTAACCAAACTGTGGTCTCACCGTCCTGCTTTCTCTCTCTGTACGTTTTAGAATTGATTTTAAGACGTTGCCGATGCTCATCAGCACGTCTGGGTCTGACCTCACGCTGCAGAGCAGAAATACTGACCCCATTAACCCGAGTTCACAGCCTTAGATCTGAACCTGCTTCCTGCTCGACAGAGTCAGCTCTGAGAGCTTACGCTGCTCCACCCGTCAGGACCCCTGATGGCACCAACTTCCTTCTTTCGCTTCACTACGATCAGGTTTTTATAGACCTGCTGTGATGCTTTTAATGGTCCTCACATCATCATCATTTTTTTCCGTGTGTATTTTTCCTGCAGTATTATTTTGTTTTTGTATTTATTACAATTTTTTCTCAGCTGTTTGAATTTATTATTTTGCTTTTGCTTGTCTGTCAAAGAACTTCATAAACTGTGTTTTTAAAGTTGTATAAATAAAGTTCTTGTTGTTATTATTCAGTGATGTTTCAGTTATATTTTCGTGGGTGTTTGTAACTTCCCGCCTAACTGCACACCACAGTATAATTTGGATTTGAAACCCACAGTGGTCAAACCTCAGCCTGGGCTTAAAGCTCACTCCTGTGTGGGTGTGTGGGGGAAGGGGGGAGTACTGTGAAACTGATGTAAAGGAAGAGGCAAAGGACAGAGGAGAAAGAGTGAAAAAAAGGGGAAAAAAGAAGAAAGTGGCAGCAGTGTGACAGTGAATACAGGAAGTAAAGGAGTACCGCTAACAGACGAGAACAGAAAAGGCAGGAGATACAACAGAAGAGAGAAAAAGAAGAGAAGCATGCAGAGGAAGGATGTAAGGGGCAGGAAACAAGACGACACAGAGCAAGAAGGAAGAGGAGAGGACAGTGAGAGGAAGAGGAGGAGGAAAGAGTCACAAAAAAGGAAGAACAGAAAAAAGAGAGAACAGACAAGAAGACAACAAAGGACAAAGACCATCAAGGACAGAGAGAAGCACCTATTCACTCTCCTACCTGGCATCGGCCTCACTGTAATACTCTCTGGCTACAATGTCCTCAAATAGTTCACCTCCGGTCACCCTGTAAAAGCAGACCACACACACACACACACACACACACACACACACACACACACACACACACACACACACACACACACATTCAGGAAAGCTGGAAACAGTTGGAGTGGAAGGAGGAGGTGGTGGGGAGAGGGTGGGTTATAAATGCTTCAAATCAAGGATTCCTGCTTCAGCCCCCCCCCCCCCCCCCCCCCCTTCCCACACCGTTACCATGGAAACTGGAGGGAATTGCTGAGAGATGGATGTGGAGGGCGTGGGTGGCAGTAGTGGTGGTGGTGGTGGGGCAAATATAAGTTATGTAATCGTTTATTTATATGGAAGAGCTGGGAAAACTGAGAGGGAGGAGTAAAAAGGAAAAGGGGGAAGAGGAGCAGGGAGGATGAGGAGGATGACTTACAAGTCAAACAGGAGGTAGTGGAAGCCCTCCTCTGATATACTGTCATGAAGACGAACTGCGAGAGAAAGAGAGGTTGAGAGATAAACTGAACGCTTTCCCATCGAGACAATTCCTGTGCAGCTTTTTGATGTTTATTCAAAGAGTTTCTAACACGGCTGCATTTTAAGCAGGAGGTTAAAAAAAGGGAAAAGAAGCGATGAAGAGGGAGTGAGAGCGCGCGTGGGGTAGAAACCACGGGGAGTCAAAATAATTGAGTCTTACATCATACGAGTTTACAATAGAGCCGGAGCTCCTGGGAGTAAAGGGCTCGGTTTCATCGACACGTGAATAACAATTTATTTCTACTTCATGTTTTTAGAAAATCAGCAACATGTTGGCTTTTGCAAACAAAAAGTAACTAAAATGTGATTTACTTTGTATCACGAATAAATGAAAATTAAAGCTAAGATAAGAAAGACGCATCCTCACCAATGTTGGGGTGTTTCAACAGGCGACAAATACGAGCCTCTCGCTCCAGCTTCTGGTGATCTGAAGGGCAACAAAACACAAAGAAAAAGAGTTATTGGTAACAATGTGGCTCTTAATATGTTGTCTTAGTGTGTCAGTGCAGTGTGGAACATGGTTTCAGTCTGAAACAAGACAAACAGTATGCAAAGAGACCCAGAGGGTGTAAACCTGGGAAATATGAAATATGATGATGAGTGGTTCCTCTGACTTTATAACTGGACGAGTTCGAGGTGAATCTCAGAACACACTCCTGACCTGCTCCATAATTAATGGGTCACCTTTCACCCCAAATTACTCACTGACACCTCAGCTGTTTATTATTTGTCTATTCATTTAGAGGAGAACAAAATTTATATTTTCTCAAACACAAAACTGTTTTTTTTTTTAAATCGAAACATGAAGACAAAAAAATATGTTTCCCTTCTTACCTGAACTTACCTGAAACCTGAACCATTCACGTCCATGTTTTTTAAAGTCTGTTCTATATTCAGTATTTGACAAGTTTAGCGTTTGTAAAGCTGAAGTTTGTAAAGTCTCGTTCACACCTCGAGTTATACAAACGCTAAAAACAAAGCAAAAATACAACAAGTTGTTTAAACTATAACCCAGTAAACCCAGTTTCATTCTTCATTATGCAGATAATATATGACATTATGAAGCAGCATTAATATACTGACCAGTCACAGTGACTGGTTGCTGGTGCCTTACAGACTGATCTGAGTACTGCAGAAACAGATGATCACTGGGACGTTCCCCACACAAACAGCTCTAAAACTTACAGAGAACAGTTTTCTGGGAGAAAATGCTTCATTGATGCCAGAGTGCAGAGGGTGGAGGTCAGGATGTGTCTCTCTGATAGGATGTCAAAAATAACTCAAACAGCCACTTGTTACAATGCTGCAAACATGAAAGCCCCGAACCACCCGGCCCTACAGCACTGGTTTGTGTCTCTGAGGTAGACTGTGGCATCTGCATGATGCTCAGTTGGTACTGAGGATCACTGCTGATCATGCCCCCCCCATGACCACAGTGTGTCCCGTCTTCTGACGGCTGCTTCCTGCAGGATAGGGCAGCATGTCACAAAGGTTAAATCATCTCAAACTGGTTTCTTGAACATGACAGTGAGTTCACCGTTCTCACAAAGGTCTCCAGAGTCAGATCTCAATCCAACTGAGCACCTTTGGGATGTGATGGAGCGAGACTCTCATCACTGACAAATCTGCGTCAACTGTGTGATGCTGTCATGTCAACATGGACCAAAATCTGTTGGTTCACCTGAATCTGTGCAGTTATGAAGGAAAAAGTGGGTCCAGCCCAGAGTTAGCAACATGTAACCAAAGAATGCTCTGAGTCAAATCATGAATGCAGACTCTCAGAAATCAGACGGATGTAGCTTAAATATTTACATCTGCATGTCCCTTTATATAACAGATCAGTGATGCTACCCAACATCCATTACAGGGTTATCGTCCCAGTCATAGGCAAACACACACACACACACACACACACACAGTCAGCACAGACGCAGATATGCATAGGTTGCACCCACACACGTACAAGTTTAAGAGCACACAAACAGACTGGCAAAACTCAAGTGCACACATTCACACTGGCACTGTGGAGTGACAGTGAAGTGTAAGTGTGGTGATTATAGTCTCAGAAGATGAGAGGAGTGAGGCGGAGAAAGGAGTGGAGGAGTGCTGAAGGGGGACAGAGGAGGAGGAGGAAAGAGGAAAGAGAGAAAAAACACAGGGATGTTTAATATGCACGAAGCCTGGTTGCTGTCTTTCTGGTGAAACAATAAGACGCTGCTAATCACCGCCTGCTGCTTGTTTTTCCTTCTCACTCTAATCGTTTGTTCTTCAGATCTGCTTTCTGGTCGAGGCTGTGAACTCACCGTTTTCCCATTTATTTGTTCATGTGTGACAAACTGCATCACATTCAAAGCATGGATTCTGCTCAGAAACACACTGGATACAATATTTCTGACTTACAGGGAGAGACCCACCACAAATTAGCACTTTAAATAAAGCTATCGTCCCTGCACGATCACATTACTCTGTTAAGTACCCAAGCTCTGACTCCAGCTGAACTCCCTCTGACTGGCTCTTAAAAACTGCCAGCTCCGTGCTTGTGTTATATACTCCCAGATGTTATCTGTCAAACTAATGTCGAGAGCTGGACAGCTTGTCACTGGCACTCGCATCACATTTCATTCTATCAGTGGCATCTGCTAATATTACTCTGCAGAATTGGCTGAGAGAAACTGCTTTGGAGCATCATCTCTGTCTACCGTCTGTGCCTTTGTTATCCATCCATCATCTATGTGGGGCGGTATGACTAAAGACTGAAGTGCAAATCAGATTCCTGATCTAAACATGAAACCTAAACGTGTTTTCGTTATGAAAGATGCTGATATTTTTCTCTTATTAATCATACCGTAATATCAAGTGCTGAAATGTCTATTAAAAATGTAATATATATGATTTTTATGCTTTGGCATTGCAAAGCGAGGTAATAAAAACTGATGGTGGGATTTACAGTTGGAGGTTGTGTGACCTTCTCTGTAATGAACATGTTTCTGTTCAGGTTCTTTGTCCCAGCTTTATAAAAACTCCCCCCACTCCTGTGACTCTCCCATAATGCTCTTCACACCCACCCTGCATAAAAGAGCATAACTGCCCATACAGTCTGCACTGTGTGAGATAACCTTGTGATGTGTAGGGGTCAGACAGTGATGGTCCAGGTCAGAGGTCAGCAATCAGGTTCAACTGTAGGACAGTATTTTTAGCTCTGCTCAACTTAGTGTAACAGGAACTATGGAGAGAAATGTGTTTAAATATTCATGTATTTCATAAATAAAACTGATAGTTATAATCCTGGATTATTTGGCAAAAAGGTACTTTTATAATGCAGTATTGTTGACAGTCTTACTCTATAAAACTACCATTGTAATCGTCTTTAAATGAAAATTACTTATGAGGACATATTTGGGGGAAACGATTCCAAATAAAGATGATTGTGAGTGGGTGGATGACGTGGCCGATGCCATTATAAGATCATCATGTTCATATTCGTTATCTAGTTACTAACTTTCATATCATAAAGTTGACCTAATGCTGCTCCCTGTTTTATTTCATATATATTCTCACAGACTGCTTCATCAGGTAGACCTGTCCCACTGCTGTTAATGCAAATCAGCAGCACAGCGCACTGAGGCAGGCAGACGTGGTCAAGAAGACCTGCTGAAGTTCAAACCAGATGGGAGGAAAGGTGATTTAAGTAACCGTGAATGCGGCACAGCTGCCGGTGCCACAGGCTGGTCTTAACTCTTCAGAAGCTGCTGATCTACTCAGAGTTCCCCTCACAGGGTTTAAAGCTGCAGTTCTCTGGGTGATGGCAGAGGAGAACAGACTGCTTTGAGCTGATAGGAATGCAACAGTAAGTCAAATAACCACGTGGTACAACCGAGGTATGCAGAAGAGCATCTCTGAACATACAACAGGCCAAACCCTGAAGCAGATCCGCTACAGCAGCAGCAGAAAACACTGGGTGTGACTCCTGCCAGCAGAGAAGAGGAAACTGAGGCTACAGTCTGCACAGGCTCACCAAGGTTGGACAATACCTGGAAAAATGTGGCCTAATCTGAGGACTTTCAATTTCTGCTGACATTCAGATGGTAGGACGAGAATTTGGTGTAATCATCATAAAACAGATCCATCCTCCCTTCTGTACACAGGGTTCAGGCTCAGGGTGATATGAGGGTGTAAGTATGAGGTAAATGAAGATTACTGAACTCTGAGTCAAAGCTACTGCAGCAGAGTCAAAGAATAAAAGCTGGAGCTGGACAGCAGAGCAGGGCTCATTAAAAACACCAAGATTTTTTTACTGCATAGAGAAAAAAAAATGGCTCCCGCCAAAGAGGGCACATTATAACCTTACAATCTTTCTGGAGTTTGATGAGTTATAACAGTTGACAGTTATGTCCTGTATGTGCTCGAGATCCTTTAAAAACATCAAAATTCATTTTCTCTGGGGTAAAAAAATAAAATAAAGACAAAGAGGATCAAATGAGAACTTCCTGGTTTGGTTCTTCCTGTAATTCCTTTACTGTCAGTGAGCCATGTGGCTGTTTTAGTGCAGGCTGCTTCATATTCATATGTTCATTTGATGAGTGTCAGTCAGAGGCCACTCCTGTGCCTCTGATGCAGCAGGGTCAATGAGACCAGAGAGCGGGGAAAGAGCAGTCCTGGGGAGGAGGGAGGACCGGAGAGGAAGTGGAGAAAAAAGGGACAATCATGAGGAGAGAGGTGGCAAAGGAGAACAGAGCGAGATAATCCAAGGACAGCATCCAGTGAGATCTGTGGGAATCTTTGTGCTGAAGGAGAAGAGAGCCGAGGACAGGAAGATATTTGGGTTAATCGTCACCAGTGAGGACTTGAGTCTCTAGAGAGGGAGGAGATGTAAAAGGACAGCCGCAAAGGCAGCCAGATATAACACTGAGGCGGAGCATCATCAGGCTGACCAAAGCACCAGCACGTCCTGAATCACTAACATTTGGAGTTGCAGCCACAGCTTCATCATCCTCATCACTTCAGCTCACTGCATCAGTCCTGATGATGTCACACTGACACTAAGCTCACCGGACAAAACAGCTCACACAACTTCTACTGCACTGCAGGTGAACCACACACACACACACACACACACACACACACACACACACACACATGCTCTACTCTATCATGATATAATTACAGAGCCATACAGGAACCTCTGGCATCCACTGTCCAGAGATAACTGCCAATAAACAAGTTCTGTGATTGGCTGGAAGCCCTGCCCAGCAGACCTGCCCTATATTTCCTGTTGACATGTGTTGGATTGGCATTAACCATTTGTCAGCTGGAGGGGCGGGGTGGTATGAAGATGTAATGAGAAGCTTAGGTGCGACTATATTTATTCATAAATTCAGATGTTTAGTATCTGAAGCAAGCATTATGACAACAAACAAACAAACCTTTACACTTTGTTTTGTTGTAGCTAATAGATTATTGATTTCACTGTCCAGTTGACTGCCCACATCACAGTCTCTGCTGTAGTGATCTGAATATCTGTGTGTGTGTGTGTGTGTGTGTGTGTGTGTGTGTGTGTGTGTGTGTGTGTGTGTGTGTGTGTGTGTGTGTGTGTGTGTGTGTGTGTGTGTCAGAGAGAAAGAGGGAGAGTCAGATGAGAGTCCCGTGCTAAAGGCATGTAGGCGTACAGGCGCATGGCTCTCAGCTGCCAAATGCCTGGGGTGCCTTCACTCTCCTGACCCCTCCCTTCCCTCAGCTACCATCTCCATCTGCCGGCCCTAAACAAACACTCCTCTTAAGTTGTTGCAACCAGGGCCGTAAACTCACCGACCTCACCTGCTGCCTGAGAAAGGCTACAGCAAAAAAGGCCTAAACCAGATCGCACTTTAAGAGCAGAGCAGCAGTGCTGCCATAAATCCTGGCTGCAGCAGCCCATGTCACATAGGTCACGGAGCTATAAAAAGGAACTGGAGTAGAAGCAGCACGCAGCAGCTCTGCTGGCTCTAACCTAGCGCTGCTATTTCACAGAACATGGCTCATCCATTAGTAAGGAGCGTGGCACAGGCGCACCACCCAGTCAGGTCAGATCAGTCGTCCTATCAAATGTTGAAGCCGGGCGATTACGGTGCGCCTCAGAAACATGGTGGAAAGCAGCTGCAGTCCCTGATAAAGCAGCCGTGGTGAAATTCTGCAGAAGGCCAATGATAGCATAACCTATAGGAAGTGTATCTATACTCTGTGTCTGTGTTACTCTCATAAAACCAATCCCTACAATTAACTGTTAGCCTCCTGCTAATAGAGGCCGGATAATCTAGGATGGGTTTAATCTCATTAAATGCTGCACACTGCAAAGCAAAAATATGAGATACAACTACTGCCAAGAATGACGCCACAATCAAAACAATACATTTTTCTACATTTTGTGCAAGCTGACTTTTTTTTTTAATAGAAGCTCTGCTGTGAGGACAAGCTGGTTAGAGCTGAGTAATGCAGTTAAATTCCCTCTACAAGCCTCGTAATGCCTGAAACACATTTGTTTTATCGCTGCACAAAATGTTATGAGTGACAGTAGCAGTACTCGTTTGTGTCTGATGCCTGCTGTAGCTGGAAATAGTATGTTGAAATACAAAGCCAAAGTGCATTACAACATCATCTAATTTATTTATTACACTGCACTGTTTCCAAGTGTGTGCGCAGTACAGGAGATGAGCACACGCGCTTCAACCCGACTACACAAACATTCAAGTCTAATATTTTCAAACTTTATTATTGAATTTGGTACCTGGGAGGCTGACCTTTAAAAGCCTTCCTGTGTCATCGCATAATCACGAACACACAAAGCATACTTTTATAAATCGGTCTGCACACGGCAGTGATATTTTAACAGCTGTTTAGTATGAAAATTAATACCCACACACAGACGAGCCAAATTGAGGGTAGCAGTTGTGAGAGGCAGAGATATGGACAGATGCCTTCTGCTTTATGCCTGTTAAAATGCCTTTTCTACCACACTCAACATTTTCACACACAAGCCGTTTGTGTGTGTGTGTTTCAAGGCAGGGTAACAGTCAACTGACGGTATAGTGCCACCTGGCAGGGCGGCAGCAGCGGGTCTCCAGTTACGAGGCTGCAAGGGCAACAGGAGATTTACGCTGGGCAAGTGGCGGCGCAGACTGCCAGAGCCACCACGGTGGTGCTGGACTGATCTTCATGGCAAAGGCATTTAGCCTTGGCTTTGGCTTAAGTCATTACCAGCTGAGCAGCATGCGACACTCATTATGCTGGTTATACAGTCTATTTTTATTTAGTAAAAAACTGAAGATACTGGCTGATCTATTGTAGGCCCACAGAGCCTAACAGCGCCAAAATCCACTGTTAACAGTGAGCTCAGGACTGTGTGCAGCACATGCAGCAGAACATTTTTAATCCTTAAAAATCAGCATCAAAAACCCCATTCGAGCTCTAAATTCACACTGAAGCATTTCACTTTAATGAATTAAAGAGGAAGGATCCTAACTTTCTACTGCCGACATCTCAATCACTATGAAAGAACACGGGAGGACTGGTGTCCACGGGACCCTTCGCTACAGGGGCAGATGAACAGCACCATTTCAAGGAGGCTGCAAAGTTAAGCTCAGACAATTCCCAGCACATCAGCTGACTTCAGTGACAGCCAATGGCTCAGCTGATATCCAACTGGACACATGATGACCTGCACGTCTGCAAGCTGCTTTGCGAGCCACCTGCGGTCCATCTCCTCCCTTCACTCTGCATCTGATTGAATCAGTATATCTGTTATCAGTGATGCATGCTCTGCTCCCTGCTGTGCTGAGGGTTACTTAAATGACTCCTCCTTCAGTGTTCCTGACTGAGTCTCACTTTTATATATGTGGTGAACCCGTGCTGAGGAAACCTACTGCAGGGCTGTTACACCACCTCACCAATGCTGCCTCTACTTCTGCTGGAGCCTTTCCTCTATGTTTTACACACACCTGAATGTGATTAAAAGTTTGTCCTATGAGGCACCATCTGAGAGGTAACTGCTACTAAATATTGCTTATATAACTGTCTACACTACAGGTGGGGGCGGTGCCCGCCGGGGCAGAGAAACTATGAACAAATGAGTGATTCCTGAATGGTTACAAATTGTCCTTTTAGCAAATGAAGTAACAGTTAAATGTAGCCACAGGGGCTAACCGCTGGTTACAGAGTAGAACTGCATGCAGCTGTGATAAACCACTGGAAGGAGTTGGGCTTACCTCGTGCAGATAACTTTTTGGTGTTGATTATTTTAGCAGCATACTCCTGTCCTGTGCACAGCTTAACACACCTGCGCACCACTGAAAAAGCTCCCCTGTGAAACACAGAAAAACAAACGCTCAGATTTGGTGCGCTGCTGTCAGAGGGCCGCTGTAAAAACACACACAGCACAGAAATAACACTTCATTTCTTCATCACAGCATCATCGCTCACCTGCAACTTCCTGAGAGGTTAACCTCGGTTAACTTAATGAGTGTAACAAAGGTTTTGCTGAGTGAACACAAACTTACACACAACTTCACAGAACAGCTTTTTTCCAGACATAAAAGAACTGAGAGCACTGCTCACGTCGACTACATTACACTGTTAATAGGATCCCATGAGGTTTCTAGTCAGCACTTAAGTAATGTGAACACATGTAGCATGTCAGGAGGCTGAAGTGGTCACATGTGAGAACTAAATTAGGCGTAGAGTGAGTCACATAAATTGGTCGGTCCATGTTATCAGCCAGTGCTGGCCTATCACAGATATATCACCACACTGTGTGTTATCTGATATG
This sequence comes from Archocentrus centrarchus, assembly GCF_007364275.1. Classification (NCBI taxonomy): domain Eukaryota; kingdom Metazoa; phylum Chordata; class Actinopteri; order Cichliformes; family Cichlidae; genus Archocentrus; species Archocentrus centrarchus. The sequence continues at coordinate 380,039 of NC_044354.1, read as the reverse complement.
CATCAATATGATTTTCTGTTTGTCAGAACATAAAACAGGAGATCTGATTAGTGTGTAACCTTGTTTGCTTCTGAATCCTGTTCTCTGTAAGAGTCTGGAAGCTGCAGACAGCAGCTGCTGCAGTTTCAGCTGCAGTTTCTTTTTGTTTGATTTCTGCTCTGTTTCTTTGTTTTATGATGAGACAGGTCTGAGTGAGGGCTCTGGGTTATGGACACGCTGCTGTAATACGACGTTCAGCACTGCTGAAATATGCAAAATACTTTCAATACTTTGAGGCACTAATCCAACATCCAAGGAGAATAAATGATTGTGGAGTTCATCTCTGTGCTGCAGGTTTCTGAGCAGCATAGTGCCTTTGCTTTAGTCATTTATAAATCTTATCATTTTTTTTCATTTGCATCCATCAATATAACTTAACATATTACATATATTTAATATACCAGATACAAAAGGTTCTCATCAGGCACAATATCACACAGACAATTCATGCAAAGGCAGCTTTGTTACTGCAGATACGCAGTTCTGCAAATTTAACCTGAAAAATCAATAAAGTCATAAACATCTAAAGTAAACAACTGTTAGCATCTCTCTTTAGAAAGCTGCAGATGAAAACAACAAACAGGTCACCACTGTGGAAAGATCTGGCTTCATCGCCCAGTCTCAGTCTGGTTTAGCTGACTGGTGCCGCTGGTCTGCCTTCACAGACAGCCAACAAGGTCAGGGTCAAAGGTGAAGGCCAGCTGACCCTGGGGTAAAATTCTATATGAAGGCACAAACTGCAGAATATTTCATTTCATCACTTTTTCATTACCAGTACAGATCGTGATAAAGAATCAGCCTGCCTTTGTTCGTGTGCACTGTGGAGAAATAAGATCCAAAATCAGGAAACTCACAAACACGCTGCTGACACCAAAACTCCACGGCTGCGCTCGGAGAGTTCATCCTCCACGAGGTAAGTATCCATCGGGCTAAATATGCTTTAACACACATAGACGGTTAAATGGGGTAACAGGTCGTGAATCACTGCAGCGGGTCTGACGTCCACAAAGTCGACGTGGAGAGATTTAAACAGGCCTCCAACTATTTCAGAGGGAAAACGGTGGAGCCTTGGTAAGTGGAGAGGTCTGAGCTCCTGGTGTGCCGTTACAGTCTCCCTGCGATGAGGAAGAATTAAATACTGTGTGATGTGTAAATCTATACTCTAAAGCTCGGAGCCTAACCGAGGCAAACAACACAAAATGTGTTTCAAAGCCTTTCTGCTGTTTTCAGCAGCTGCAGCAGAAGGACAAACAGAATGTTTATTACTGCTCTCTGTATCCTTATTTAAACACATTTTTAACAATTTAAGCAATGATCTGCACGCTTTACACACAAAAACTAAGTAATATAATGTAATCAGAAAGTTTGAGCACATTTTAATCAGCGCTGTGTTGTAGTCAAATAAAGCTGACGAGACTTGTGACACATTAAAGCAAAAACGTCTCGAGTCCTGCTCAGAAAGTGACACAGCACGCAGTAATTAGCCCTCCTCAGATGCTGGATCAGTATTACAACGTTCCAGAGTTACCGTGAGGAAGCCGTTCACACCTGCACTCCATCCTCCGAGCTTTCTGTGACCGGGCGAACAATAAGACGGGCCTAAGAAAGATCGGTTTTGCAGTGTGTGTGAGCTTCAGAGCACGGCAGAGCCGGGACATCTGATGAGCTGCAATCTTCACATTTCTTAAATCAGGAGCCGGACCAGGAAATCTCACAGGGTTCAGGAGATATTGGAGTTCAGCAGGCAAAACAATCCCTGTGAACGGTGTTTATTACTTATGGGATGGGGGGGCAGTGTTGTAAATTAGTCTGATCCCGTGTCCTCTACAGTCCTCAGTCACTCAGACGATCGCTGTCTATTTCTGCTCGCCCAATAACGACGCCCCGCCGAGGAAACGTGACTTGAGCGCATACTCTCGCCTCCGTAGAGGCTGCAGAAGATTAACCTCACAGCAGCGCGTGAAGCTGAAATCATGACCCAGTTTCATGACTACAAAAGATTCATACAAACTAATTATGAATTCGCGTCTCTGCTGCCGGGGCGTTAAGTGTGTTTTGAAAAATCTTTTGTCACCACAACATGTGAACATACCACACACACTTTTTAATCTAACTTTCTGTTTCTCAGCAGCAGCTACACAAAAACTCACCATCACTCTGAGCCAGCTTTAAGTCAGCAGGCAGGGAGAGTAAATACTCAGAATAAATGCTGACGTATTTATGCAGCTCCTTTTAGGGAAAAAACTGACATATCTCCAGATTAGGCGAGTATTTTATGAGCCTTTGAAGATGCATCAAATGAGCCGTCACAAACACCTGTTAGCAGCCAAAATGTACAAAACAGTATTATTACATGATGCTTAAGAATCTGAATAACCTGTGATAATCTCAGCATCTCAGCACTGTAAATAATACAAATCTAGAACTCTTCATACACGAAACAAATACTCACAAAAAGCTCTTGTTCTCTTATTTTTAAGAAAATAACTTGATTTCCATGTTTATACTTGGTTTATTATATTAACCAATTATATATTATATCATGCAACAGGTAATAAAAACTTGATGAAAAACATCTGTCACTGTTTAAGTGGATACATGTTAGAGTGTTTCTCAGTGACTGCAGCAGCTGCAGGGGTCGTCCCCGCGGCGGATACATAAACAGCAACAGGCAGATCAGGCTAGCACCACACAACGAGTGATATGAATGATAATCCAATAACACCAGTAAAAGACACATGATGTGCTACAGCAGCAAAGCCAACAACAGACGCACAAGGATGAGTTCTAATTGTTGCCTTTACTAAAGGAGAGATCGTCTTCACCAAAGCTTTGCCTTCACTTTTATCTCCCACTCATTATTTTTAAACTGTGATTATTTAAAATGGCTACTCATTAACAAATAATCATGCATTCACTGGCCACATCATTAGGTACACTTTCCTAATACTGAGTTTTGCCTTCAGAGCTGCTTTAGCTCTTCCTGACTCAGACTCAGCGAGCTGAACCTCAGAGGTTTTGGTCCATAATGAGATGACAGCATGAAGCTCATCCATGATATGAATCTGTGATTCCACCACATCCCGAAGGTGCTCTGCTGGGTTTAGATCTGGTAACTTTGGAGGCCATTTGAGTACAATGAGCTCATCATCATGTTCAAGAAACCAGTTTGAGAAGATCTGAGGTTTGTGATTATGGCCCACTATCCTGCTGGGAGCAGCCATCAGGAGATGTGTTCACTGTGGTCATTAAGGGGTGGCTTTGGCTTACTGCTGCCTTCCTATCAGGTCAAAGCAGCCTGGCCATTCTCCTCTGACCTCTGACCTCTAACAAGGCATTTTGACCCAGAGAGCAGCTGTTAGCTGGATGCTTTCTCCTCTGTAAACCCTGGAGACGGACCAGCTGTTCTGGCACCAACAGTCAGTCACTTAAATCACCGTTCTTCCTCATCCTGATGCTGTATTTGAACTTCAGCAGGTCTTCTTGTCTGAGTGCACTGAGCAGCTGCCACGTGATTGGCTGATTAGACATTTGCATTAACCAGCAGGTGAACAGGTGTACCTAACAAAGTGGCTGGTGAGCATAATTCTAATGAAATACAAAAATATAACAGAGTGAACACACAGTAACTGAACTAAGCGTGGCAGACTGTCAGGGAGCCACTCTGGGGGAGACCCAGCAGCCACAGCTGTGCACAGCTGGATTTATAAATTATGACAAAACGGGACCATCGATGTAAAAGAAGCAAGTGAGCCAACAATTACACCTCAATGCCCGGCCCCTTTACTGCATCACTACACTGCACGGTGCACAGACTCTTCCCGAACTACCTGTTCCCCTTTCTGCATGTGTTATTATACTCAGAGGTATTAATTCAGCAAAAAATGAATGAAACAATCTGAGGTCAGTTTCCATGTTGCTGTTTTCCATTTCCAATAATAATAAATAAAAAATATATTTCTGCTTATGATTGTTTCTGTACAATATCGCATAAAGCATGACTGTCCTGAGACAGCCTCTGAAAATGTGCCTGGATTTATAAGAGGGATGATTGTTTCTGTCTGGTTTCTCGCCTGCACAGTGTTATCTTGTTATCTGCAACCGCAGTGTTGCAAAAAAGTCTGAGGAAAAGAGGGTTGGTACTCATTCATATAATGAATGGATAGTAACGCTGCGAGTGGCGCAAATGGTGCGTCAAAATGTAGTTTTAGAGCATTATTTAGTCAGACTTTCATTTCATAGCTTTGCAGATGACCGGAATCGGAAGATATTTGCTCATATCTGTAAATGTCACATGTGAAACCCTTAATTTTTTCCCCCCTGTATTCTCTGAATCCTCCAAAACGAGCGCGCCACTGCACTTTCCATAAACCGCAGCTGTCTTCTTTTCAACTGCGGTTCAAATGGTTACACCACAGACACTGCTGACACCCCACGTTTCTGTTTCAGCGTGAAACGAGCATCAAACATCAGCAACATTGTCGCGTCTGACGGCCGTTTCTGAGAGGATCGAGGAAACAAACTACAGACTTCGAGAGGCGCAGGCGTGTGTCGGAGACACGGTTTTAAACAGAAAGAGACGGAACAGCGGATTTTCAGAGCTGTCGTACCCGAAAAAGCGCGCGCGCGCGCACACACGCACCGACACACACACACACACACACACCGACACACACACACACACACACACACACACACACACACTGCGCTGCACTGCCTGGAAACCAGCCCTCCTCCAACATTTCAACTACTTGTACTTTCTAACATCAGCGGCGCCGCAAACCTGCAAGAACAACAAACCGTGACACAAAAACAGCAACAAATACTCACTTCCCCAGCTCCTCGTACAGCTGATATTCATCTGTGAATCGCGTACAGGTTGTCGTGGCCATGTCTCTCCCCTGTCTCTCGCTTCTTCTTGTTAATGAACTCCGAAAATAGCGGTTCGTTCGGGCTGAGTGCGCGTAAAAAAAGCAGGTCCGCCCAGCAGCAGCCGGCCGTTGGAGCGGTGAACTGTGTTTCAGTGACGGAGGGTTTGGTATAAAGCGCCGAGGCAGCCCGGGTGGGTGTTCACTCTATCGCCCTGTCTGTGATATCTGACAGCTACCGCGCTCCGCGGACCTATAAACAAGCCAGCTGAGCTACGTACAGACACTTCCTGCGGCGACTTTCAGAATAAAAGCTTTGACATAAACGCGATGTACTCGGTATCTCACCGTGGAAAGCGCCCTCTGGCGTAACCAATCACGCACCTCCAAAAACGCCACATCTGTCCGAGACAGACCGATCACTTCAACCCCCTTTACAATAGTCCCACACAGGCATTCTCCTTTTACTCCCGGTGAAGACCACTTAACTGTTCACTGATGCAGCCTTAAGGTAGTCCAGTTTGGTTATGGCCAAGGGCGTAACTTTGGGACCAACACTGGGGGGGTTAAGCTCTCTGCCTATTTATTTATTTATTAAATCAAAAGTAAATGGATTAACCATATTAGAAATACACTGTAATGCTTTTACTATGAATTTATTTAACTTTCTTTTTATTTAATCTGCACCTTCAACAATTAAGAAAAGGCTTACATTTTTCACATTTCTTTCAACATTAACAAATATTTTACATTTTTAGAATTTATTATATGGCACACCTAAATTTCTCAATTTTCCAAGTGTATAAATTTACCTGGTGCACTATAATTTGGCTAGGACAAATTATGACACAATTCCACAAATATAGCCATTAGTAATCAAACAAGAGCAGACTAAAACCCTTCATTTCATTTTCAGCAATTATGCTTAAATGTACATGACATTGTAAATTTTGAAATCAGGTCAAAATTACCTAAAGACAACAAGAGAGTTGCAGCTGTAGACTTAATTTATATAAGACTGCGGTAGCTTCAAATCATTCATTTACAAGGTGTTGTCGACCAACAATGAAAAATTGTTGGTTGTCCACGTTTTGGGCGCTGTATTCATTTTTTTTTTAAACTACACCCACTCCCCAGCGACTTCTTCCACACGCAAACGGTGAACGCCACCGCTTGGTAGAGAAAGCGGGATAGGTGATACCAAGTTTTTGTGGGGAGAGGGGGGGGGGGGGTTACATTACCAAATAATTAAACATGCTAGTATTTTACCCAAAATTAATAATGAATAAAGAAAATAAACATGGTTTTCATGTAAGATGTTTTTTGTAAATCGAAATGATGTGACTTTATTGGGGGGGTTGTAGTGATTGGATCAGATTATTGGGGGGGGGTCATAACCCCCCTATCCCCCCCGGAAATTACGCGCATGGGTATGGCAAGCCAATAGTGCCAAATATCGGCACTTTTCCAACCTGGACTTGCCATCAATAGATTCTTTTAGTAGCAGATGTGGTGTCACTGCATACCCGCGTGTTATAAAACTAGCATGTCAGGTAGTTTGTGTTTGTGTGGCTATTGCTAGCACATTAGTGATTATGGCTACTACTCAGGGGAATGCTGGTGGCAACAAGGTTAAGGACGTCACATCCTGCCCTTGCCCAGCCGCTTGTGGGTTTACCAGCTCAAGGAAAGACCCTCATCCCCTTTCCATCACCTGTTTGTGTGTCAAGTATACACAGGCATCGCTGGTAAACCCTGAGTCCCGTGAGCACTGCTGCATCCTGGACCAGTGTTTGTGAATGTTGATGACCCCAAAAAAGCAGATCCTTGTCTTTCGAACATTGCAGCAAAGGCCAGCGACAAATCCAGCTCAGCTGCTGCCTACTGGGGGGACATGGTTGTTTAGGAGGTTGTTTGGAGAGGCACTAATCACTATGCTACAGGGTAGCAACCTAAAGAAGAAACAGGGTGAGGCTTTTGATCTCTACCTTCCCTGCAACGTCACACCATGCCAGCCACTACCAACCACTGCCAGCCATAGCTTCACAGCTATGGTGGCAAGAGGGCATAATGTAGGCTTCAAGGGTCCTACTTCCTGGCCACCCAAGCAGCAGGTGTCTCACTGCCAGGGTCTGCAGAGACAAAGACATTACATCAAAAACTCTTTTGCTGGTCTTGCTGCCACGCCTGCTTCTGCGTTGAACCTCGTTCCATTGGTACTGAGCAGGGTGAGGGAGCAGTGACAGTCTCTGATTTTAATAGCTGTTGGATAGCAGCGTTAGTCTGTCTGCTCCGCAGTCACCTGTAGCTGCAGCCTTTGCACAGGGACCTGGTGTCACAGGCATGGGACATATTTTTCATCCACATCCAGAACAGTTAGCTCTCTGAGCCTGGCTCATGAAAGCACGAACTGAAATGAATCCTGTCCAAGCATTAAGCATTTATAAGCATTTAGACAAGACTAAGGGTTTAGGAAAAGCAACTGGCTCTTTGTGTCCTGGGCTCCCTTTCATAGAGGGAGCCCAGGCCTATGTCCCACCAGCAGTGATCACACTGGATGGTGGAGGCTGGATGGCATGAGTGCCCGAGTCTGCAGCCTCCTGTGCAGCTGTGTGCACATTCCACCAGAGGAATGACAACCTCATGGGCCCTTTTTAGGGGTGTTTCTGTGGGGGGAGGACATCTGTGCAGCTGCTAGTTGTGCATCTCCACACACATTTGTTAGGTTTTATTGCCTTGATATGACTGTGCCCCCCCACTGGCACATTCAGTGCTTGGTGAGGGCTCTTAAATGCATGCTGACCTTTTGGAGTAGATCTGAGATGTTGACCTGCTGGGGTCAAGGTGTTATAGGCTTCAGAGCACGCAATCCGGGAGTGGGAGGAAACCCACGCAGGCATGGGGAGAACATGCAGACTCCACACAGAAAGGCCCGGGCCAAGGTGGACTCAAACCCAGACTTCTAGCTGTGAGGCAACAGTGCTGACCACTGCACCACCCTGGTGGCCTGGGAGAAACATGACTTCTTTTTTGAGTGCCTGTTTGTACTTTTTCAGCAGTGTTTTGGATCAGCTGAGCACTTTTTCAGGGACATGTTTTAGCAGAAGTTAACACCCTTTTAGAATCCTACACTTTTTCTTGTTGGCAAAATACCACTAATGGAATATATATATATATATATATGTATATATATATATATATATGAATGGAGCCAGTCCTAGCTATCATAGGGCAAGACACACTCACAGACACATTTATGGGTGATTTAGAATCACCAATTTACCTAACCCCGTTAAAAAAAATGGCTTTGGCATTATTTTGGTATTTTAATTCATGAATATTGCTGCTTAATATATTCTTTCCCCATATATGTACAAAAAAATGCTCCTTTCTCCACTGTAGGCCTATTTTTAGTTACATGCAAGATGACAGAAAAACACAGCTGGGTAGCATACATATTAATCATTGAATCTATTCATTTTATTCATTTAACTTTGTGATGATTAGTAATTGAATGTCATAATTCACTTGCCTTGTTCAAATGAATGCATCTGTATTTAATGCTCTCTGTATTTTCTTTTAGGTGACAAATTTTCCATTTTATTGTGAAGAGAGCACTCATACATTTTCCGGTCTCGTGCTGATCAGTGTGGATGACTTGACGCAGTCAGTTTGATTTGGTTTCACTCCTGAGCGTCAGCGGAGCTCCGGCTCTCTGGCGCCCTCTGGTGGACAAACACCCCAACGGCAGATGTAATCGAACGCGCGTCCCGCCTGCAAGCTGCGGATTTCCAAATACGGGCAAATATGCGCGAGCTTGTTTCTGCTGTAAAAAGGTGCCGCCATGTGTGCAGAAAATAAACGTTTTCTTTTGGATTCAAGGAAGAGTTGAGGAAGAGTTAAATCAGCGTTTCCGTTTACTCTTCATAATTCAGACATCACAGCAACACATATGTGTCAGGAAATGGACCCAGCTCTGCAGGAAATGCAATAAAAACTCTCTAAATATAGAAAAATACATGAAACTGCATGTATCGTTTGTTGCTTGCATGTTAAGTGTATGTGGAAGTACTTTTATTAAACTTATATTTGACAGTTTATTTCTAAAGTGTTGTAAGCGCCTTGAGGCGACTGTTGTGGTTTGGCGCAATATAAAAAACACTGAATTAAATTGTATTAACACCTTTCTTTAAGTAAAGGCTCTGAATGCCCCGGAGGAGCCGCAGCTTGGTGCGATCCCTGCCTGGACCTCTTAAATGCCCGTTTGAAGCTCCGCAGGAAAGAAACATGAAGTTTCCTCTCAGATAAAGTGAGTGCTCAGTTTAACGCATCCTCTCAGCCAGCAGGTTTTAAAAAATAGATACAAAGTTTATCAAAGCAGACAGTACACACACTGCCAATAAAAAGTACACACATATCAGCTCGGCTGTTAGCGGGTTTTTTTGGAAGGACACACTGACAAACTGAATGTTCTGTGTTGGTCTTTTTTCTGTAATGAGCTGGACTCCAAACCTGGACGGAGGACATGATGTAACTGGCGGCAAAGCCTGAAATGAACGGAAATAGAAACAAATACTTTTGAGAGAACAGCACACTGATGAGACCTGTGATTAACGTGAGAATCCGGGAGGATAAGAATAAAGGCTGACAGATCAGCAGTGAGAATGAGTTTGATGACTGCTGTTAATCAGGTAACATTTAAGCACGTTTTAACCTGTCATAATGAGGTCAGACATTAATGGGTTCATTCAAAAATCAGCACCTTCTCAGTTTAAGTACTTCTGTCAGAAAACCTTTACTCAGAAGAAGAGGGACGTTTCAGGAAGCGCGGGTCTGAAATAAATTTAAGATATTTTTATTTTTATTCCAGTATTTATTTCTCAAAGTCTAATCTCAGATATTTCAGACCATCGTGACCCAGAATTATTTCAGCTTTAACTTCTGGTTCCAAAATATAATAAAAACACAGAGTGAAACAGAAAAACTTCATCATGTTAGTTCAATGCTGCACTTTATGAAACCTGAAACTTACTTTTTATACTTTGTGTTGAGAACCAATTAAGCGTTACAGCGTAGCTCAAAGCACCCCTGAACTGACCCCACACTGGGTCAGACCACACGTGCCCCCCCCCCCCCGCAGCAAACTGCTTCAGCAGCATGCTGAGTGCTGCTTATAGCAACATAATTGCTGTGAATTAATGTTATATGAGCCACGTGGACTCATTAGACTGCTGCACTTTAGTCTTCCTGACTCACAAACGATACTTGAAACTTCACTTCTTGACTAATAATTAGAGCAGCACCGCGAGAAAAACACACAGAGCTGCAATAAAGGCTGAATTCATTCATTTATTGGACATATTTCTCACACAGAAACACACTGTGGGCATCTCAGACACACACACACACACACACACACACACACACACACACACACACACACAAATCTCAGGCAAAGATTAGAGGGTTTTCCATGATAGAGGAATAAATTATAAAGATATTAAAAACAAAGCACAGATTGATTTGGAACAAAAAAAAGTGACACAAACAGAAAGAACAGCACACAAATGTCACCACGTGCTCCTTATTTATGTGACTATAGACGTTCTTTATTACTGGATCGCATTAATGTCTAAGACAGCGTCGCTCCCTCTGCTGTTGGTGTCTGAGGTCGATCATCGGTGGTGCTGAAATATGAAAGTGTGTGCATCACTGCAGCAGGCGGACAGAGTTGACATGGAGATGGTAGAGGAAGTCTGCGTAGGACGCGCCTCCATTGGGACTCTTGTCTTCCACAAGGTGGCGCTGCAGGGCCTCCTCGCAGCTGTCTCCCTGCTTAACCACCCACAGCTGAAAGAGAACGACACACAGGAGGTTCCAGCTTTAAAAAAAGCTGCTTTAAATACACAAACCGCAGGTAGGACGGGACGGGGCTGAGCGAGGGCACTTCCTGGGTTTTCAGCTCTCAGGAAGGTGGAATCTGTAAATTATGATGCATACCTGACCTACCAAAGCAGTTCATGCTCCAGATAAAAGATTAAACGGCATCAGGATTCCTCAAAGATGCAGCGGATCTCAGCGTGCAGCTTTCCAAAGCAGAGCAGGAACGCGCTGACTGAACTCACTGGGAGCAGCGTGCTGACGCGATGCTGTCTAAAAAATAAGCTCCGCCCTCAGCTGGAGCAGGAACAGCAGCTCACCTTGCGGGTGCACGGAGCCCGGGAGCTCAGTGTGTCGATGAGGGAGCGAATACCGACGGACAGACGGTTTTCCACAACCGGCAGTTTGGTCTGCAGGAAAATCAGAACAAAATGAGATGAAAATGTGAAACAGATCTTTTCCACAGGAGCTGCAGTGGACTCAGAGCTGGTCAGAATTCAGTTAAAGTCTGTGTTTACAGAACAAATCAAAGAGTTCAACAACTCCTTTCTTAAAAACATGAATTTTTATATACAGTAAAAACTATGTTTATTTTATTTTTGCCTCTAACATCTATTAACTTTATGTTAAACCCCCCACAGATGAAAACGATCACACCGTGTTGGTTTTATAATTCAGTCATAGAAACAGAATATTTTCCACCCCGGGCTCACTGACGCTGATCTGGAGTAACTTTAAATAACTCGCGGTGCTCGCGGCGGCAGCGGGCCGCCTCAGTCTCAGCATCAAACATGACACCGCTGAAGCCTCCTGGAGCACATCTGTCCACAGCTGCAGCTGCTGTGGACAGATGTGCTCCAGCTGCAGGTTTCCGCCCGGTGAAGCGAACGGCCAGTGTTCAGTTAGTACTGATGGCGCCCCCCGGAGGCAGACGTGTCTGCTCGTTCTGCTCGTGAACAGTGATGCCGTTTTATTATTTCTGTGTGTTTTCTAAATGTATTTATTCTATTTCTCTCTTTTATGTGAGGATCTTTATCCTGGCATCTGTTGTGAACGGCAAAGACCGAATTTCCTTGAACAGGGAAACATTAGATGAGATAAAACTTTATTTATCCCTTTAGGAAGATTCCATCAGGGAAATTAAAGACAATTAAACATGTTTCTGTAATGCGGACATGACAATAAAACTTCAATTAAACTGGTAAAATGTTTCCTTTCTCTCTGGAGTTTTCCCAAGTGTGTCATCCCACAGCCACGCAGACAGGATCTGAGAGATGGAAGAAGTCACTTGGATGATCGATGCATCTCTGCTAACAGATACTCCCAGTATATATCCCAGTACTGACTGGTTTTTCTTCCTCTCACACTAATTCAGTAAAGTTATTCTTAAAGGAAAAATCGGAATAGTGTCTGTTATTTTGACCGCACACTGACGGTGCTGTCGGGATCAGTGCCTGACATTAAACACACGTCTGTTGTGTGTCTGTGACCCCACAGGGTCAGAGTGCAGCGGTGCACACTGCAGGATCTCACTCTCTGTGACGTATCTGCAGGATCAGAAAGCTGCACACTAACAGGTTTCTGACTCGTGGTTACTTCCCTGAGAGGAATATTCCCTGAGTGCAGGTTCCAGCATTGACAATAAAATAAAATTGGAAAGATGTAAAACTGAAAACATATTTCTTCAGCAGCAGCCTCCCTTTATGCATTTGATTCCACTTAAATCAGCACTCAGCTTCAGTCCACTGAGCTCGTGTTGGGGCTCAGTCTCTGCTGCAGAAACTAAATCATCCCTCTGATTCCCGTGGTGATGATGTGAGGAGCGACCGTGCAGTCAGCGCCCTCATAAACGCACAACGTTTCTGTTATTGTGATGGAGTTGTTTTTGAAAACATAATGCTATTAAATACGACTCACTTTCATGGATTTTATGACCTCAGTTATTATAGGGATCACATTTTCAGATTAAATGAATACACTGAATGAATTTATCAATATATCTTTGATGATATCTCTGCTGGCTGATGTTACATTTATGCTCTCTGTACATCCATCGCTCCCTTCAGTCCTCACCTCTCCGGAGGGCAGGGATGAAAAACAGCTGGTGTTGAAGAGCTCAACCAACGTGCATGCTGGGACTTGGGTGCCCACCCACAGCAGCAGGGTGAGGGGTGCGTGAACCAAATAAAGACCTCTGGGCTCCAGACTAGCAGCAGAGCAGCGCAGCGCCTCCTCTGGTTCTGGAGGGTTGGAGCTGCCAGCTGACAGAGGCTGCAGGTGACAGGTGAGTGAAAACCTCAATGAAATAACTCTGCAAGCACAAACTGTCAGAGCCACAGAGGCAAAGCTAACGGTGAACATTTAAAGAGAGAAATCACTGACTGCCAGGCTCGCTATTTTAAGAGCGCAGTCTATGCTGACTTGTTCAATGGAAAAAGAGGTCACAGGTCACCACTAATGCAGGGCTGGAGAAACGTTAGCTTGTCGATGACTCATCAGCACCATGGCCAGTGCCGCCTGCCTGTGACTGTAATCGGTTCTTAAAATAGACAATACTTTGCTCCATATACAGGAAATCAATCCTCTGTTACAGGAATCATACTAATAAAAACTGTAACTGAAGCTTTTTACTGTCATGCATGAAGTGAATGACCACAGGAATCATTTCTACTTGCTCCCAGACCATCCTGTCACAGATGAACTTCTTCATATTTCCCTCTGCTTTCTTTCTGAGTTACTTCATCATATCCAACATTTGGCTGAAGCCAGTTTTATTTATTTCCCTGCAGTTTTTCAGCTGTAGTGTCACACATCAGCTTCACCCTGACAAACTCCCATATTAACAGAATAAAGACATAAGAGGCAAACGCGTGTTGATGGCACTGACCAGAGGCAGCAGCACAGGGTAGAAGTGCGTGGCGGTGCTGCAGGTGTCCATGCGCAGCACCTGGCAGCGCTGCTGCAGGCGCTGATGGACGGAGCTCCTCAAGCCCGGCAGCAGCACCTCACTCTTCCTCAGGCTGTTGATGTAAACAGGAAGAGCTCGCAGATACTGTGGAAGCACCAGCTGCAGGGCAAACAATGCAGTGTGCACGGTCAGCAATATAATAAAAACCATAAACAGCAGCATTCATGCACGTGTGTGCATGATGTACTCACCTGCCCCGCAGACACTGAAGCAGAGCAGCAGTGTTTCCGATAGCACGCCAGTGCCTCTGTAACCTCTGTCTGCAGCTCCTCCCGCAGCTCCTGCAGGGGGCGCTCCAGCGCTGCACAGTACACTGAGCAGACGGGAGAACGAAGGTGTCATTAGGATCTTATTTGGAGCTTCAGGTGGTAATATTAATATTTATGGAGGATGTTGATGCCTTAATGGTTAAAAGCAGAGACGACAACAGAATCTGTACTTCATGCTGATCATTGATTCCCGTGTTAATGAACTGCACGCTGCATGTTTATGGAAGCTCGATAACAAAAATCTCCTTTGCTGAATTTTTCTAAGAAACTCTCCCCTGATGTGCTTCAGTACAAACACTGAGCCAAGAACACATCAGCCAACGCCCTGCTGTGGACGGCTGCACCGATAAAGAGATGAAATTAATACTGAGTTCAGCTTATTGGTGCGGCCTTAAACAACAGTCCTGGATTCCCACTGGGATAATTCATTTCAACAGATTTAAAAAGACAAGTTCATGTTTGCATGAAAATATTGCCGAATATTGTACATTTATAACTTCCAGGCTTTCATGCATTAAATATGTTGGTATTTTAAACCAAAAGAAATTCATAATCGACATGATCGTGATATACTGATATTTACTGTACTGTGTAGATTATAATGTCTGAGGCTCCACCTGGATATCTGGGTGGGTGTTGTGGTGTTCAGTTATTTTCCTTATTAAAATGCAGGCAGCAGCTCTGGAGCCTGACGTCACTTTCACTAACAGCAGTGATCATCACACTTCAGTTCAGCCCAGTGTCGCTCTCTCTTTCTGGCTGCAGCTCTCTGAGTCATCATTTTACCCAGCACACCTATTTCCTTCAACATGATATTATTGATATTTTTAGAAAGTGAGAAAAGCTCAGGGGCAGCTCTAACAGTCTGCAGTGCGACCTCCTTACTCTTCTTGCAGTAGAAGGTGAGCAGTGTTTGGGCCTGGTAGTGACGGAAAGTGTCCTGCAGCTGCCGTGAGCACCGCAGGGTCACAGTGTGAACCCGGGTCCTCCTGTCTCCTGATTGGAGGGTGTAAGATAGGACGACCTGACACACAGGAGGGGACAAACGCATACATCAGTTTTAGTGTGTAGCTCCATGTGAACTGGCTCTCAGTATGCAGTTAACATGAATATCACCTTATTGGTTAATTACATGTGTAAAAAGCTTCACAATGGACAGTCAGTCAGCTGGTGGTCCTGAACCCACCTGTATGGCTACGCCTCTCGACTCATCCAGAGCTCTGCTGTGTGCGAGCTCCACAGCCAGCGTGGTCCACCTGTCCAGAGTAGCCATGGTGACGCGTCCAGGGTTAGGACCGGGGACGAACAGCCCGTAACAGCCGGACACTCGCAAATCTGGAGACACACGAACTAATAACGTTAGCATTTTTCAGAGCGCTCCCCGCACGCTCACAATAAACACACGAATCTCACCTTTGCTGACAAATATCCTGAGCTCAGCCTTGTAGCCTGTGTCCGTCTCCACAGTCCTCTTCAGATCAGTGCTGAAACGCTCTCTGTCCAGTTCCCCCTGCAGTACAAATACATTTACAACCAAACATCATGAAACGTGTTCCAGATTTTCACCTCTGACCAAAATACAGAGAAAAGAGCTGCTGCACAGCTGAACGTGATGCCCCTCTGACTCACTCCAGTTTGCTTCAGTCTATCCTCTTGTCTGTAGATCTAAAAATCTAGATTTTCTTAGTGTTATTCTAAGTGTAATATACAACATTTAATTACACACATTTTAAAGAAGGTTTGGTATAGTGAAGCTGTAAGGAGGGAGCAGGATGTCATTAAACTTTCAGTTTGAGCTGCAGCAGCTCGTCTGTTGGACCGAAGCACACGGGTCAGCCTTCGCTCCCCGTGTCATCACTGAGCCTCAGCGGCCTCTGACCCCGTCGCTGGTTCACTGCTGTTCCTTCCTTGGGCCACATTTGATAGATCCTGACCTCTGCAGGATGGGAACACCCCACAGGAGCTGCAGCCTGGAGATGCTCTGAACTAGTCGTCCAGTAATTTGATTTCAATCAAACTCACTCAGATCCTTTTGTTTTTCCATTTTTCTGCTTCTAACACATTCAATCTGAGGACTAAATGTTCACCTGCTCCCTGATAAATCCCACCCACTAACAGGTGCCATGATGAAGAGATAATCAGTGCTATCAGTGCTCATAATGTAAAGCCTGATTGATGCACATACAGTCTACTGTACTCTAATGTAGAAATGTGGCTGTAACAATATCCAGGACTGCAACTACTTACTTTCTAGTGACACAGAAAGAAAACCTGCTCATTTACCTGAAGGTGGCTGTAAGTGTGCAGAGCTCCACCTGTTAGGTACGGAATGTCCCCGGGCCAAGCCCCGCCCACATCTTGGTGGGAGAGGACAAACAGATGAACGCCACATCCCTGACGGACGCACTCTTTGGCCACTGAAACGGCCGATTCTGATGGCTGAAAGATGGACTGAGGGGAAAAACATGAAGATCACACTGCATCCCTGCTGCCCACAGGTTTGAACTGCTTACAGCATGGAGACAGGGTACCTTTGGTTTGTTGGTGCCAAAGAAGCCTGAGGAGGAACTCGTGTGTCCAGTCTCTATCAGAGAGGTAGTATGGAAGATCAGCAGCTTGCCAGGACAACTCAGACCCTAGTGTGTAAAACAATCGATTATGATTTTATCAATAAAACACACAAAGAGAACCCTTTACTGTAGCACTGGGCCCAACCTGCAGTACAGCGAGCCCTGCTTTGACGGGCAGCTCCATGGGAACTCCACCGGAGTCAGCGCCCTCTGTGTTAAACTGAGGAATCAGCTGCAACACGCTGCACGGAGGAAGGACACACAACAACAGACACGAAGGACACAAGATGTTATTTTAACATCAAATCAAAAAAAATGTGTCTACCATGATCTGAGTCCCAATACTTCATAAAACCAGCTCACTGGTTTCATTTTTCTAAATGAGAAAAGATAAAAAATAAAATGTAACATGATGGAGTTTGTGATTCAGTGGGGTCAAATTTATCGCTGCGTTATCACAAATAACTGATATTAGTGGTCACAGACCAGGTACCCATCTACGAATCAACCAGTTCAAAGGTCACACATCTGCAATAATCTCCAACCACTGTTTCCCCCTAGGGTAACATCAGAGGCACCACAGAGGTTAAAGCACACTGAATAAGATCAGCTGCCTGAAACTCTGTGCAAACCAAACAGTAACTCTGCATCAGTTTATCATTCAAACAGATCTGTTACCTCTCGATGCTGCTGACACAGTCGTTGAGGGGCACCAGAAGCCCCTCCCTCACAGGAAGCTGCAGGTCTTCTGTTTCTGTGATGACCAGCATGTGTGGGCGGGACAGTTCGGGACTGAGGTCATACAGGTGGATCCTGCTGTCATACGTCATCAAACCAACACGGACCTCCGACAAAGCGTCTCCATCCTCCCTAAAGAACCAGGACGAAACCTTAGAGACGCCCCCGGATTCATCACATCTGCACAGGAACACCTCTGAACACCTGTTTCACCTGCTCATGGAGTTAAGCAGCACGAGTATCTGCTGTGTTACAAATTCCAAGTGTCCCCCTCTCAGCGCCGAGGCAGACACGTCTATGGCTAAAAGCAGTGCAGCAGGTTCCCCCTGAAACAATATGACACACGTGATTTTCACATGAGACCCTGCCTCACAGTTACGGTTCTCAGAGTCCACATTCAGGAGCAGCTGATGATGAGACACATGAAGAAAGAAGAAGAAGAAACAGCCTTTATTGTCCCACAGAGGGGAAGGAAGGCGTAGGGAGTGACGCTGACCTTCTGAGAGCTCAGGATTTCATACGACCCCATGCTGAGTTCAGGCCTCTTATCCTTATCAACCCGCACCCCCTCTGCACCTTTGGTGGGCTGGTAGTGCTGCCACGGCACTACAACACAATCAGAAAGAGCACAGCTACACAACAAGGAAGCAGCAAAACACAACAAACTGCATTCAGCTTAGGTTCAACAGTTCATTACATTGAAATAGCTTTTAAACGCATTTGTTTAATATTTGTTTAATATTTAATATTTTCCATTAATATTTTAATCATTTTTGCCAAGTATCATCTCTTAATCATATGATTTATAATCATTATTTATGGAGCACTTATAAAAATAACAGTCACAAAGTCATAAAAATAAGTCATAAAATCTTCATGTTAAAAGAAAAAAATCTTTTTGTAAAAAACAAAACTGCAGTGTAGAAAAAAATACAGGAATTCTTAAAAGGAAATAAAATAAAATTCAATTAAATTTTATTTTATTTAAAGGAAAAAGGAAAAAATCTCCCATGAAAGTTTCTTTCAGGATGAGACTTAAAGGGCCGGATTATCACTCCAAATCTCTGCCCCTGAGCCAGATAAGCACAGACCCACAGACCCACACCACCACTGACGGAGCTTTCTGTGTGTGAACTTGATCACATATATATATAAAAACCCATCCACCTCTTTTTGCTGAGGTTTTTGGTATTATGAGGAGTATTTAAAGCTTACCTTCACTGAGTTTACCACAGAAGGGGCAATAAAACCTTTGACCACAGTCCTGCCAGCCCATCGCTGGACACATGGAGGCGCCGCACCGCCCACAGCCCACAACACACTCTGTTTCTTTGCACAGTGGGAGCAGCTGCTACAGGCAACAAACACACATGTTTCACACACATGTTCCTGCGTCCTCAGCAACCTAATTTCTAAGTGGAACATTAGAACATTCTGTAACAGCAAACAGAGAAAACCAACCTCTTCAGCACTTTGTTTTGCTAGAGGGGTGACCAGAGCTCCCAGCGGCAGGCGGCTAAGCAGAGCGGCCTGACCTTCACAGGGCACGCAGTACGAAGTGGAGCGGATGGCAGAAGGACTCGCATTACCTACAGCAGAGTTAAACACAAAGACGGCATGAAGGCTGGCCGATGGGAGGGGTGGACAAAAAAACTGGCACATCAAAATATATTATATAAGTGAATATGCCATCTGCAGCCAAAGTCCTGAATAAAATACATTTGTAAGGGCTACAGACTGTGCTGTGTGTGCTCACCTCTGTCCTCCACGATACAGGAAGTAGTCGCCAGCGGAGGAAGACCGGAAAAAGGCTCAGCGATAAAAACCTTCCCCTCCCACTCTGCCCAGTCCTCCGCCATCACCTTCACCTGAGGCAAACAGAGAGAAGCACAATATGGTAACATTTCACCATATTTAAACAGTCTGTGTGTGAAGATATGAAATTACTTTTTATAGATACAACATTAACAAGTTCATACAAAAGACAAAAGGCACTGATACACAAACTGGACCTGTTACTGCTGTACTCTCTGTCTCTTTATGCGTCATCCTTCAGGCTAAAAGCCTGAGAGAGGTCGGGCAGGACACTGACCTTCACTTTGAAGGAGCGTGTAGGAGTTAGTGAAGAAAAGGCAAAAAGGTGAGAGACTGAACTTACAGCGCTAGGCAGGAGCTCTGGGTCCAGACCATAACGGGACTCAGAGTTAGGAGACTGCAGAGGAAACACAAACTCACGTTCACCCAAAGACGTCACATATCAGATTCAGCATGAGTGAATTATTTCTACAGCTGCTAAAAACCAATTAATAGAGAGAAAAGAAATAAAACAACTAATCACATCATTTTATTAGGGGTGGCTGTAGCTCAGTAGGTAGACAGGTCACCTACTGATCAGAAGGTCAGCGGTTCGATTCCTGGCTACTCCAGGCTACATGCCAATGTATCCTTGGGCTAGATACTTAACCCCAAGTTGCTCTCCAACCGTCCCGTCGGAGTATGAATGCGTGTGAATGTTAGCTAATTAAAAGCACTTAGCTTAGTAAACATGGAAGTGCTTGTATGAATGGGAGTGCATGGGTGAATGTAAAACATGTTGTATAAGCGCTTTGAGTGCTCTGACTGAGTAGAAAAGCGCTATATAAGAACTATTTACCATTATTCAAAGAGAGGACTCGCTGCAGCTCTCAGTTTTGCAGCAGAGTAAACTCATATGAAGATGTTACCTCAGAATGACAAACTTATGAACAAATTTGTTACATTTATGGGTTCTATAGACTAGATGAGACTAAATGATTGACTAACATATGATTTAAAAGATACGTGCATATTTAGTATTAGATGCTTCCTCACCGGAGGTGTGAAGCTTTTGACCTGTGCAGCAGCACTGGGAGCAAACTGGTTTATGCTTCCTGGGGAGAAAGAAGAGATCCAGATTAGTAATAAGTGATCTATTTTTATCCAGACTGCAGCACATGTATTAAAGAATAAGAGCTGCACTTTGATTGGTACAGTAACATCGTTCATGCTGAATTAGGAAGCTTCCTTGCAAAGCTCTGCATAGTTTTAATGAGCTCATTCCGAATGATACGGTGATGATATTCTCTTGTGATGCTTCTGGGCATGTTTATCTTAAAAATCTTTAAAAGATATTACAAAAGGATGAGACTCTGTATTAATAAACTCACCTCCAGAGTGTGGTGGAAGTGTCCACTGAGGTTGCTGCTGAGTGGGAGAGGTGGGTGAGGCGTGGCTGTGAGTAAATGTAACGGATGACCCGGCATTTGCTCCCTCAAATGCAGGCTGAGGTATACACTGTGGACTCTGGTTTCCAAATGATGGAGGCCTGATGGGCAAATGATTCTGATGTGGCGACTGTGGTCCATTCACTGAACCCTGCTGTGTGTAGGGATGCTGGAAATGGTGGGCTGCTGCTTGGTAAGGATTGTGAGGGAAATTAAGTGACACACGCTGGGTGTCGCAAGGCTGCATGCCTTCGTTCATATTTCTTCCTTGGCTTGCAGCCGGAATCGTGGATGAAACATCGGGAATGACTCGCTGCACACTCTGGTCAGCGTTATTAACATACGGCACACTGTGAGGAGCGTTGTTGTTGAGTGAAATGGCAGTGAGGTCCCTCTGGAAGTTGGGGCTGGACACCTGGATGTGGCTGTAGCAGGGAGTAGAAGGAGATCCCGGGTTGAGATGCTGAAAGCTGGGCAGAGGGTCATAGAGGTGTCCTGGAGGTGAAGCTGTGGACCAGCCCTTTTGACCCACCCACGGCTGGCAGGGTGTCTGGCTCTGATTGGCTGAGGGGACGTCCATCATGCTCCATAACCATCACTGATAGGCGTATTGCTCTGGGGAGGCGGGACCTAACAAGAGACAAAACGGGAAATCTATCAGGAGGGTCGTAATGTGATCCTGTGTGCTCTGCTGGCTACACTTCGAAATAAATTACTTTGTAAATAAAACGCAGACTTTTCGTTATGACTTTACTAGCTATGATTTTTTAAAAGCAAATTTTATCAGAAACTATCGAGTCACTGTAGCACTTAGCTGTCACTCGGATAGCACCTAAACTCTCTGGAAATAGGCCAGTAACCGACTCCAGATAAGCAGACATGAGAACATAAAACGCTCAGAATTCAAGGAAAAATTCACATTCCGTTATAAAAGACTCAATACCGTCAGACATCAAAGGAAACGGCGGCTCAGCGTGCGGCTCTTTAACGTTAGCGTCTTCATTTTCGCCTCCGCAGCGCCGGAAACGAAACGCTTTACGTTATGCAAAAATCTTTAAGAAAAATCCACAATGAGACAGTATTACATTTTTGAAGCTTTTGGTGATAGCGCCAACATCACCGGTTACCGCTATACACCTGAGGGTTACCGCAGCGGGAGCATCATCACGCTAGCATGTCTCACAACACATTTCCGCATGTCCTTTCACAGTAAAAGCCTCCTAAAATTACTAAATGTTTCGGCATATTTTTCTTTTAAACCTTACGAAGGTTCAGTCACCCAGTAGCTGAAAATGTTTGGTTCTCTCTTTTTTTTTGGTATACACAGTAACCGAGTTTGTATATTCTACTTTATCATCTGCACTGAATGTTGCAATATGAGAATAACAGTGCTGAGTGACAGCCTGAGGGTGCCACTGTTTTGCAGTGAATAGCACTCACTGCTTGGTGAAGGCTGCTGGTTTGAAGCTCTTGGGAGGTTTTCCTGTGCCTGCGTGGGTTTAGGTTTAACAGAACAGCGCAAAGGCATGCTTCTTAGGTTAACTGATGATTATAAGGGTATGCCCCACCTCTCTCTGTGTTATAGATAAGATACAGGGATGAACAGCAGTTCTGCCTCCAAATAAGCACTTTCCTTTTGAAAATTTAAGACATCGTTTTGCTGATAGCTTCATATTAATATATGAGATAAAATTCAAACATTCTGAATGATGTTGCTACTGCTCCTGTTCTTTTACTGGAAATACAAACAGATGTACAGAAGTAGTCTGGATTGCACAAATATCTACAATAACATAACTGAGGTAGTATTTGTTCACAAAAAAGTGCTACAATATCATTCTTGGCACTTTATTTTTGTGAATTTATTTAACAAAATCAAATGAAGTATCATGTGCCAGTGAACCAAACAAATAACCAGATAGTGTATTCAAAATTGGTCACAGTACCCCAGAACAGCATTCAGCTCATTCTGAATAAAACTGATTTTGTGTCCATGAACAGTCTGTTAAACAAATTTGAAAAAACAGCTGCAAATAAAAATGAAAAATGGTCATTAATAACCTTTTACTGGCAATGATGATAGATATTCTCCTAATGTGATGAGAGACAGTGATATAGAGATTAACAGAAAGATGAAGACACTGGAAACAAACACAGCTTTGACTATGAACAACACATCAGATCTACAGCTGTTGGTAACATGCTGAACTCTCCTCTGCTCGTCTCGGCCTTTTCCTGCTTTTTGGTGAATCCTGGGAACAGTCACTTTGTCTCTGCAGGGTGGTGATCCTGTTCCTGACGTAGTCCTTTACACCTTTCCACGAGCGGTTCCTCAGAGCTTCTGGCTCGGCCTCAAGACACCTGACGCAGTCGTCCTTCTGGGGCACCTTGTGCTCCTGAATCAAACTCATCATGTGTCTCTCCACAGCACGGACCTCTGCCTCCCCCCACGTGTGTTTGGTTTTATGGTGGGAATCTGTGAGGATGGACAAACAAAAACACTTTCACCTTGTTTTGACCACAAATTAAGCTTGGACAGAATCTTTGCCTCAACTTCCCGCTGATCTGTATGAATGAGAGCTTTCAATTTCACTGTATGACAGCGTAATTTCATCTCATATATACTGTGTAGATATTTCTCAGAGATACTGTGATGATATCTTTAAATACAATCTGATTGTATCTGATTCAAAGGTGGCTGACCTGCTATCGTGATTCTAGTATTTTTCTTCATCTATTAGAAGTTTGTGTGACTGTGCTGTTATCGTGATGAAGGAAGTCTCAGCCAAAGGTGAACAGAAGTAAATGAAGTCTATAAAGATGTCCACTGTTACCTCGTCCACCTGATTTGACAGGTCTGGGACGTGCATTCTTGCTGGAGCGCGTTGTTCCTCCACGTCCTTGTTGATGATAAGGAGGAGCTGCTCCATCTCCTGCACTGGAGGAGTCACTGTGATCCCATGAGCCAGCGTGCTGCCTGCTTACAGACTGTCTCACTGCATCGAACACAGAGACAAAAACACACACGAGTCTTCTCTGTGTTGTAAAGCCACAAGTCAAGAAGCTGAGTGTCAGCCTCTCCATTAAGATGTGTTATCAAGTTACTTTCTGCTCACACAACAGGGTAGATTATTATTGTTCACAGCTGATTGTTGGTGGTTTAACAAAAACCTATCAAAGGACGCCAGAATACCAAACAGTGTAACAGATACTGCAAAGGTGGTCACAGGACCTTAAATCAGCTTAAAATGTTCAGCTAAACCTGATCAGAAATGTAAATGTTAGCATCCATGAAGAGTCTGTCAAAAAGACATGAAAACAAAATCAAACATTCATACAGCTGCAAACTACAGATGCCAGTGCCGCCCCTGAGCCTCAGTGACTTTATTCACAAATCAAAATATTAATAAATTCAAACTACTGTCACTTTGCATCAATCACAAAGTTAAAGGTTGCTGCCCGCCTGGCAGGGTGACAACGAGGGGGTAAAAACTATTACTAGCTAACTGTTTACTAGAAATCTTAATCATAATGTGGCAAAAGGCACACGGACACAGAGAGGAGGAGAGAGACGAGGAGGGAAACATGAGGAAATGAAGAGGAATGATGGAAACAGGTTTGGCTGTTAACGACATCACATCTACAGCTGTTGGTAATGTGCAGTACTCTGTTGGGGGTCCGCCTTTCTGGGCCTTTTCCTGCTTTTCGATGAATCCCGGGAGAATCCACTTTGTCTCTGCAGGGTGGTGATCCTGTTCCTGACGTAGTCCTTTACACCTTTCCACGAGCGGTTCCTCAGAGCTTCTGGCTCGGCCTCAAGACACCAGATGCAGTCGTCCTTCTGGGGCACCTTGTGCTCCTGAATCAAACTCATCATGTGTCTCTCCACAGCACGGACCTCTGCTTCCCCCCACGTGTGTTTGGTTTTAAGGTGGAAATCTGTGAGGGTGGACAAACAGATGAACGTGAGTGATGAATGAGAGCGTTTACCCCAATGCTCAGAATCAGAAACAACCAGCATGACTGTGGAGGACACTGATCCTGGATCAGATGTTTTGGGAAACATCCCTCATGCCTCATTGGAACTGCAGCTACTTTTAAAACACGACATCACTCAAAACTGTAAAACTAACGGAAAAGTCTCGAGGATATTCGGCTCTGTGTGAACTGTAGCTGCACTTCTCTCTGAGTGGGCGTGTGTGGCTGTGATAGGGTACCTGTTATACCTGATACTCCTAAATGTAATCAGCTCTAACTGTGCACTGATGTTTCTAACCTCTGTTTTGTGCACAGTGACAGCTGCACATACGTGAGATGATGAATGAACTCTTTGTTTTCTAATGAAACAGCAGAGTTGAGCCAAATG
The DNA here is from genome assembly GCF_007364275.1 of Archocentrus centrarchus. NCBI lineage: Eukaryota > Metazoa > Chordata > Actinopteri > Cichliformes > Cichlidae > Archocentrus > Archocentrus centrarchus. Next base: position 355,099 of record NC_044354.1, on the reverse strand, counting down.
CCCCCCAGTCAAAGTTGCTCTGGTTGGTTTTATTCTTTATCCTCTTTGGTCACCACAGGAAACTGTTCATCAGTTACAGCTCACATTATCTGTGGTTCACCAAAAGCTTCAGCTTCAGATCCTGTAATATTTTCCACTGATATGCTTCCCCTTGGCCAAATTATTAAAAGTCACAAAGTCTCTCTCCACTATTATAAGATAAGGTTTATTTGTCACATGCATTATGCAGAGAACACTGATATTTACTGGGTGACCCTAAAAGCCTCGCTGCTGTTTTCTCACTTTTTCTCTCTTTAGGCTAAACTACTGCAATTCTCTTCTTTCTAGTATAAAAGAAAGTCACTCTCTCACCCCCAGCTAATGAAGTCTGCAGTCTGATACTGCCTCGTGTTAGCAGACAGGACCCCCGTCTGTATGTGTCAGGATTCATTTGCAGGTTTTACTGAACACATTTGAAGCACATCAGGGTCAGGCCCCAGTTTAAAAAGCAGTAATGTTAAACCGCAGAGCAGCACGGCCCTGCGACAGGCTGGCGACCTGTCCAGGTGTGCCCCGCCTCTCGCCCTGTGACGGCTGCTATAGGCTTATTATAATTTCATCATGTCTTGTAATTTCTATGTTTGCTGTTTGTCCAATTTTCTGTATTATCTCCATTATAACTGCTTATTTAAGGTTTAATGTTCTGTAAACTTTGTCAATAAAGACATTACTCAGGAAAATGAAGTCTATAAAGATGACCGTTACTACCTCGTCCACTTGATTTGGCAGATTTGGGACGTTTAGTCTTGCTGGAGCTTGTTGCTCCTCCGTGAGCTGGTTGATGATAAGAAGACGCTGCTGCACTGCCGGCACTGGAGACGTTATCATGATCCCGTGAGCCAGCCTGTCCACTCGTAGGCGGTCTTTCTGCATTGAACACACACAATATAAAATAAATCAAGTCATCAGGTGCAAACAGATTACAGATTTTACAGCCACTGAAGAATGAGCAGAGGAAGAGGAGATGTAGAAGAAAAAAGGTTTGGCTGTTAACACATCAGATCTACAGCTGTTGTAATGTGCAGTACTCTGCTGGGGGTCCGCTTTTCTGGGTCTTTTGCTGCTGCTCGGTGAATCCTGGGAACAGTCACTTTGTCTTTTCAGGGTGGTGATCCTGTTCCTGACGTAGTCCTTTACACCTTTCCACGAGCGGTTCCTCAGAGCTTTTGACTCGGCCTCAAGACACTTGATGCAGTCGTCCTTCTGGGGCACCTTGTGCTCCTGAATGAAGCGCATCAAGTGTCTCTCTACAGCACGGACCTCTGCCTCCCCCCACGTGTGTTTGGTTTTAAGATGGGAATCTGTGAGGATGAAATAAGAGAAATAAATGAAGTTGAAGTCGATGGTTTAGCAAAGACTCAAATAACCCAGAAATGAGGGAAACTCCAGTTTCCTGTTTCAGAAACAGAGCCAAGTTAGTCTCAGGTAAAGTCCTGAGGTCACACTCTGTGAAGCTCACCTTTCTTCAACAGATTCGCTCCGACTCAAACGTCTCAAAATAAAACCTATAGATATACATACAACACATCTTTGTGCCTCTGTGCACAATAAGGCAGCTGTCAGCCATTTCCACAGCACTGAAACACTTACAGCATGATACAACACGATGTGCTGCACTAATCAATGGAGTAATGAACAATATGTTTAATAAAACTGGAGTAGATGCAGTTTAAAATGCAGAGACTCAACGTGTGTGTCTACTGAGGTCAATAACTGTGTGTTATTATAGTTTTAATGTTCACCTGCAATCATTATGAATTTAGTTACATTGTGTAAATTCTCTGGACGAGTCCACACAGACCGCTGTGCTTGCCGTACGATGACGAAATTTATTATTTAATCTTTGACCCGAGTGGACCCCGGAGACTCGGGAATCGAGTCTTAAGAAATCTTTGGCATCATTTACTTTTTTCTGACCAGCTCTCTCTCTTTTCTCCCTTTTTTGTCTTTATCTAATTTTTCACTCAAAAATGAAGGAAGGGTCCCCGTTATCACCTCTGACAGATTTTTTGGAGTGTCCTCCGGGTGCCTGAAGATAAAAAGCTGCTGGTCCATCCTCACCGTGTTTCAACATCTCTGCTGGAACCAAGACAAAAACATTTTCTCAGAAATCGTGTTTCACACATTTCTTCAGATAAATTACAGCTGCTTGTTATATTATAAACACTGATTTTGAACCACACTTTTTCTAACCAGGTAAAAACGTGTAACTTTCCTACAGATGTAACAGGTGCGCTCCATGTATCAGATTTCTAGTGGAAATACACACAGTATAGCAGTAAAGCTAACTTTATGTTATGGGACTCGAGAACAGCTGGAAATCTCTAATTGGCTGGAAGCGCTCATTTATTCCTGAACTTCACAGAACAGAAACTTCAGACTTTTGGAAGTGAAGCCGTTTCTGATCTGTGTTCAGATTGAATAATAAAAGCCGGCGTCGGCCTACATTTCACCCACATCATTACCTTCAGACTCCACTTCAATATCATCCAGCGTGGAGTCGTTGCACTGCCGCAGGATCTGGATTTTGTTATTGGGCCCAAAAATTTGAGTTGCTTCATTTTCATCCAGGTTCATCAGCTGCAGCATTTTTCCAAAATGCTTACGGATGTTTTTTGAAGTCAGTACTTCAGAGATCTGGGCTCCACAGTCTCTGATAAATCCTTGGATGCATTCCGACCCCCTGTAGGTCGACAGAGTGTTTGGTCGGCCGAAGAGGAAGGGATTCTTACCGGGGACCCCGCACGCCTCACGAGACTCGGCGAGAAGCTCCAGAGCCGACACAAACGAGGGCTTCAGGAAAACTGGGACCTTCCTCCCACCGTCCCCTCGTACGTCCACTCTGGTGAAGAACCTACACATCACTTTTTCCAACTCTGTGACAGATGGGTCCAAGTCATCAGGCGCGTCAGACATTATTCGTGACGTGAAATCCATCAGCTGGATTGTGGACACCTCCCGAGGCTTTCTCCTGTTGAAGAGGATTGTCCGGGCGAGCATTACGCGGGCAAGAGCGACATAGTTTCCAGTAGAAACGCCGTCTCTCAGATTCTTCTCAGCCGTGAGATGAACCTTCTCCAAGTGGAAATACAAGCGCTTTACGTCCTGAGCAACGGGCACCTGCTTTGCTTTGTTTGATTTACTTTCTCGGAGGCTTTTTAACGCGGCTGAAGAAACAAGTTTGGTCCATTTCTTCTGGTACACAGAGAGGAATTTTCTAGCAGACTCGGCCTGCTTTGTATCACCAGACTTTACGGCATTATTCTCAACAATACTGCAGGTCTTCTGCAGGCTGTGACCAAGCTTGATCGCAACTGAAGGAGAGGCGTATCGTTTGGTTTCTGAATCATAGCCTGCCAGGACGTTCACTGCAGCCAGCACGTGTCGGAAGTTCGAGGGATGAAAGAAGTCCTCCAGCTTTTGCATTGGGGTTGTTTTCTGAGCCTCGAGCACAAGTCTCGCTATCTGACGGAGGTGTTGTCTTATGTATGCCTGCTTGTTCGCGTCACGGCCGTAATAATTGTGCATGTATTCCCCAAACTGCAAGATGATCCGGTCGTCCATCACAGCTCGCGTCACGTCGTCGTAGATCATATCGCTCAGAATGCTCCTGGAAACGTCGCTGATGCCGCGGCTTTCACAGTCCACAGACGCCAGCACGCACTTCGATGCGATCCGCTTTCTTCCGTACTCGGATTCCTTTTCGTTCTTCCTGTTCTCCGTGCAGGACCTCATGTGTTTGAACAGGTTTCTCTTCACAAAAGACCATGACAGTGAAGACAGGGCAGAAAGTCTTTGGCCCGTCCGGCCACCTTCGGTCTCTGTCGTACAACAAGAGCTCCCTCTCCTGTTTTCAGAACTTTTTTATTATGTTCAAAGTTTCCTTGGTTTCTTAGTTTTTTCCATATATTCTGTCTTTCCTTGGAGTGTTTGGGATACTGAAATGCTGCAGCAACCTCCGGTCTGTCACTGTGAAGTAACTCGAGATGCCGCGACAGTTTTAAGACACACTTGGAGCAAAACAGGCAGTAATTCCTTTTGTCGTAAACGCGATACTTTGAATTTGTTCGTCTGGTAGCTGGTAACACAGGAGTCTGTGATGCTGCTGCCTGACTAATCATAGGGGTCTTATTTACAGGAGTGACACTTTTAGCCGAAGAACTTCCTGATTTTTGCTCCTCTGAGGCGGGTTCCTCGCTCGCGGGGGACGCTGGATTGCTGTGACTAGATTCATCTGAAGACGCTTCTTTGGACTCTGCATCACTGCCAGGTAAGTAATCACGATCATCATCCTCCCCCGACGTGTCAGAAGCTGTGTCCTTTTTCTGAAAGAAGTAAAAAGATGTTTTTTTTAATGTCACCAACAACCTCTGACTGAAACATGTTGACTGAAACTTGTTGCCAACTGCAGATTGTTACTAAGTTCTTGTAGTACGTGTTGCTGTAAATGTGTAGCAGCATTTCTGGGGAGGTGGATGTGAGATAAAGTGTAGGACATTCAGTTTAATGCAGTAACACAAATGAAACTTTACTGGAGGAAGGAAACACCAACATCTAAAGATATTTTGGATTTGGTGTTTTTAAGGGTGGTGGTTTGTGGCCTATGGATGATGACATCATCGCGCTAGATGAAATCCCTCCCACCACAACAGAAATGATCTATAGTATAATAGAGACGGCTTCATTACCACCACCACTCTCAGTGTTTTCATGTGACTAAGATGTGATTAGGGGTCACTTATAATCATTAATGATAACTTCATAATGTAATACTAGACAGTGCAGGTAAATACAGCTGATTCTGCAGGTGATGCCGGATCTTCTGGCGTATCACAGGCGTCGTTTTGCTCGTCATCGTATGAAGGTGAAGAATCTGCTGAACGATGGGACTGAAAAAAACAATAAGAAAGAAAAATGCATTCATGGTGTTGAACTGTGACACACAGCATATCAAAAGCCTGCAAAAGCATCAATGTGCAGGTAATAATTTACTGTGCAGTTACCTTTGACCTCTCTGCAGTCTGATCACAGTGGGCTGGATCATCCACGGACGGCTGCCCATCACTGCTGTTATCAGGTGGCAGAGCTTCCAGCTTAACAGGAGGACAGTGAAGTAAACAGGAAGCAACTATTTTAAAGCTGTACTGAGTAACACCCACCAACCATCTCTAAGACAGTCTGACTGCATCTCTGTGCTACATGGAAACAATGTAAACATCATCACATGTTTCTGTTACTGCTGCTGTAATGTGGACAGTTCTGATCACAGATGTGACATCAGGGTTTCAACCACGTTTGATGGGAACTGTTTAAAAGTAACAACGACTTCCTTCAATGAATAAAATCTGCTTTAAAATCTTACAAGTTTGTCCATCTCTGCCAGCTGTTTGAGCAGCTGAGCGCGCTGCTGTAAAACATCTGAACGCCGTTTTTCATGACTGGCCTGAAAGCAGACATAAAGCATTTTAAGATAAAATAGAAAAGTAATGATCTCTGATGAAGATCTTTAATTCATCATGATGGTGGTTAAAAGTCATTTTATGTTAGACTTCAAAGTGGCTTAAAATATCAAACTCTGTAAGAACAAAGAGGAAAAACACAAAAAGGTCAAAGAGCAAAAGTTTTTTTGTATTTGCTGTAATTTTTCTCACCAAAGTCGATTTATTTGCATCTTTGTTGGCGTGAACGGAGTCATTTACAGCTCCTGCTGAAAAGAGTGACGTTAAACACAAGAACACAAAGTGTTAAATAACTGCAACTTTAAACAGGTCAAACAATCTGCAGCGTTTTAGTTCACGTTTTAGGAGAGAGTGCACAACAGGCAGATTTGACTGTATGAGAAAAAGACTTTAAAACATTTACGCTTGCTAAAAAAACATTAGCAATAAGCCAAAATGTTATTTTGAACACCATCACCAGTCCAGAAATTCACAACTGCATCCTTCATGTATTTATTTAAGCCAACTGCTGTTCAGGCCAAAAATACCTCATCTGGAATATATGAAAGATTACAGGAAATATTTACAGAGACACAAATCCTGATCAGATTGTGTCAGCAAAGACTTCTGGCATAAAAATCTGCAAATCAAACATGTGGAGCTACCTGCTGTGATGATCCGTTCTCAATAAAGGAGGAGCTCAAATTGGCTTTTTATTCATGCAGCATTAATTAACCCTCTAAACACAATAAGCACAAATCTGTGCATGTATTTCAGTCAAGTTGCACAAAGCCTGGGTCTATGTATGGATCCTTATATGGAAGGAAACCGAGTTCATAAACATCTGAAAATATTAATCAAGAATTTAATCACAACTCAACTCTTAAAGTTTAATCTTAATATCCCAATTTCATACTTTTCTAAAACACCAAATGTTCACCTCAGTGTATATGTGCTAATCTGTGTTTGATCATAAATTAAAAAAAACTGCATTCAAATGTACCAAATTCAATCACAGGACCTACAAATTCAAGAAAGGTCTGAAAAAATCTGGTTGTTTTTGCCCAATTTAGCCTTTAAGGCTCCAAAGTTTCTCACACACCAACTGAAGTACTGAACACTCAGCAGTTTGGATCATTCAGACCCGTCACATGGAGGCATCTGTTTGTTTACATCAGCCCTGCGTGTCTACCTGCATTAATGAGATGAAGAACATGAGTGTAACCTGCAGCTGTTACAGCTACATCTTACCTCTACACTGTGATGGAGGAACCCACTGAGGCTGCTCCTGAGAGGCAGATGACACGTAACTTTGAGTGTTTCCTCGAACATGAGCTGACTCCATGTTTTCTCCTTCAAAAGCAGCTTGATGCTGTCTGCATGACGGTAGGCTGGGGCGTAGATCCTGAATCCCACTCAAGCCCTGACTGGATATCGGATTTTGAAATGCCTTGAAGGGGTCGTGGGGTGAGAGGACAGATAAATGCTGCGGCCTACAAGGCTGCAGTCCTTGGTTTGATTGGCGCAGAGATGATGAGGTGACGTTTTTTCCTTGAGTCGCTGTTACCATAATCGATGAAGGGTGATGGTTTTGCTGACCGAAGGAAATGGCCTGGGAGAGATTTGGGATATCTGTGGCAAACAGCGAGCTGGACGATGGCATGCTGACAATAGGAGAGCCTTTGTACATGGCAGCATGAGGGTTGTTTCTGGAAGATAAGGAGCTCAAGTTGCTCGTACAGCTCTGATTGGGCGCCTGCATGTGGTCATAAGACGTGGAGAGCGGGTTGATGAGCGGTCCTTGAGACGAAGCTGCTGACCAGCCATTCTGGGTCATCCACGAGGGACAGGGAAGTTGGCTCTTATTTGCCGTCGGGTTATCCATCTTTGTCCAGAACCATCAAAGTTCACTGACTGGAGCCTCTTTCTTCCTTGAACACGGGTCCTAACAGGATCATAAAACACAACTTCATTACTTTTCTGTGGTTTTGAACATAAACTGTGATGTAGCTTCATGGTTTGGAAATTAATCTTCAACACAGTGAAGACAGAAAGAAAGGACAAGAAAGTGAAATAAACAAGCAGAAAAGCCGAGATTAAAATAATTAACACCAAAACATTTTGGGAACTGCACACAGCTCAGACAACATGCAGACGCCTACAACCACACAATGTCACGGCACAAGGGGAAAATTTACTTAACTAGCCAAGAAGCTGCTGGATGCACAACATCCTTTGTTAAGTGTGCACATTTTCTTCTTACATGTTACTGATTAGCTTCAAAGTAACTGAGATCCTACGATTAATGACGATTAAATAAATGTCAGAAATTCAACTGTTTTTAGATGTCTGTTACTAAAGGGCCTCCTCAAACCAATTACACTCAGCTCTGTTTTAATTCAGTATTCTGATTTTACTCGGTTCTCAAAGCACTTTGCAAATTCTGCCTCTTGATGAGATTTTCATTATTATTACGATTTTTAATGTTTTATGCTCACAAACCCGAAGACACATGAAAATATGTAACCAATGCGCTCTTCGCTGGTTCATATGATCTCACTGTGAGCAGTTTTCAGGATTCCTTCTTTCATATAATGAAAGGCAAATAAGCTGAAAATAAAGAAAAACTTTCCTTCTTCAGCATATTAATTGAAAAACAGTCCACTAAGTAAAACTGCTGCTAAAACATCTAAGTGATAGATGAACAAAATGAAAACACCATTCCTCCCACCATGGGAGTGAATGGGATGAAACAATAGATAAACAGTGCTCTATTCACTGGTTAGACTGGAGACACAGTCCATTTTTATAGTCCGGAAAACTTAGCAGGAAAACGTGTTTTCGTTGAGGGTCACCGACCCTCGAAGCTGCAGCACACTGAGTCTCTGCAGTGCAGACATTACTGAGCATCTTTGCTCACAGTAAGGATGGACAGTTACGACTAAACTGCTGCAAAATGCTCAAATCAACAAAAACGTAACTAGCTTAACAATCATGTGCTACTATTTCAGGTGTCGGACTAGCTGTTAGCCGTTAGCACGTTCAGCTTTGAAAATCATGCAAATATTCTTAAAACTGATCCTGGCTCCAAAATGACCGACATGGACTAAAGAAAGAGCAGGAAATTAATTTAATTTTCCACAAACCGCTTAAACATCAGGAAAACCATACCTGCGGCCATCACCGGAAACAAAGGTCGGTGTTTACTTCACAGCGTCACCGAGAGTGTAAAACTTCCGCCGGATTTTTTCAGAATAAGAGACATTTCTACAAATATAAAACACAAACTGGAATTTCATTTAAGAAAAAAAAAATCAACGATCCAAATGTGGAAGAAGATCTGAGCTCTTTTACTTGAAAAGAAGGACTGAATGACTCAACTCAATAACATTATCTTCTGGCACATGTGGCGTCTGGGGGTGTAGAGAGGTCTCCGGTTCAAATCCGAATAACCCCTCACTTAGAAGCTAACACAGATCACACACAGAAAACGGGGAAGCGAGTAAAGTTTGATCATATGAAAGAACTATTGAATTAAAGTAACTGTTTCTATATTCTAACTGTGTGCCATTCTTTTATATGCTGAAGGTAAAATACTTAAGCAAAGGATCCCCCTCTGGATTCTTGATATCTCCTCCTGCCTCTGTCCTCCAGATGCATTTAAGGAATTGAGACATCCTTCAGCTTGGCGTGCCTGGAGAACCATATACCAGCAGTAACTCCTCCCAATTTATAAAATTTCTCTTCCAGTTTAGAAAAACAAACTTTGAGGTGTTTATTTATTTTCACCTTTACTGGCTTGCACAATTAGGAGCAAACTGTGAAGTGGTCTAAAACATGCAGCAAACACACTTAATGTTTCCCCTTCTAACAGAAACTGCTGGCTGCAGGTGTGTTGAAATGTCACACCAATGTCTACTATCCATGTTCCACAGGTGATGCTATAAGAGAGACCGACAGACTAGAGAGAGTCGGGGGTGTAGCTCAGGGATAGAGCATCTGAGATCTCATCTGAGAAGTTAAGTGACAGGGCTGCTGTATGGATTGCAAATGTAAACAAGATGGGATAAAACATTTTCTTCTGGAAATGTTTTTTACAGAAAGGGCCAAGACAACAGTTTTTTTTTTTGGTTTATTTTTTTTATGGGTTTTGTGAGCAACAGGGGTATAATTAAACCAAGAGCTATTTCATAGTATCCACCATTTTCAGAGGTGTCAAAAGTACAGACATTAGTAAAGGTACAAATATTTGTGTTAACAATACTCCACTAAGAGTTGAAGCAGTGATTCAACTTCCTTATTCAAGTAAAAATAAAGAATACAGCCTCTTAAATGACGATAAACAGCAACTTTAACAGCATAAATGTTCAAGAATGATCAAACCAATGTTTCTGTTCATATACATACAGAACAATTCTCTCAGACAGTGAACAGTAATCTGTACTGACACACAGGGGAAACAAACAGCAGCTCAGTGATTATATCAGCATCAATAATCTGCTTCAAAAATACCAATAAAAAATTACTTCAGTGCTTTCAAATGAAAACATCAGAAAGTAACAAATGAAAACAGTTTTGTTTGGCAGCTGAAAAATAAAGAAAATATACATGTGATCAAAAAAGTCTCATTGTGTGCTTTGGGAATATCCTGAACATTATATAAAACAGAAAGATGTCCCATCATGTCATTGGTGCTAAAATCTGATTCTTTAAGCCTAAATAAAAAAAAAAACACATAAAAAAATCACCACACAGACGTTAAAAAAGAATCACTTTACTGTGAAATCTGACACATTTTGATATCACAGGTTTTGGTGTCTCCTGATTTTCCAACACTGAAATATGGGAAGAGTTTCTCAGTGAAAGTGTGTCTGTGAGTGCAGATGTGAGTCATGTCTTCAGGGTTGTAGAAGGACACCTCCCCCCTGTCATAGTCCAGCTGGACTCTGATCCTCTGGAGACTCTTCTTCACTCTCACAGTCTGATTGTTACCATTAGTGTATTTTCCACTGCGATATATAAAACACCAGAATCCATATTTTGGTGAAGCCAAACGTTTTTCCTTCCTGTCAGCTGACTTTTTAACTAAACCCACACTCCAGTCAGGATGGTCTCCCACCTCCACCTCCCAGCTGTGTTTCCCTGAGCTGAAGCCCTCAGAGCCTAAAACATTGACATACTCAGTGTTTCTCTCTGGATTGTCAGGAAGCTGCTGCTTTGTGTCTCCACGTCTCACACTGGTCAGATCATCAGACAGACAGAGACAGGGGTTTGCAGTGTTTGGGTCCAGAATGACAGGACTGAAGTGGAGCTTCTCCTTGATCTTCTCCCACACTCTGAAGGACAGGTTGCCCAGGTGTTTGGCCACATCTATCAGTGCTCCTGAGAGCAGCTGTGGATCTGACAGTGAGCTCTGGGCTCTGCTCTGAGTGGCTTTATAACTGCTGAGGAATGGCACGCTGTGTTTCTGCAGCTCTTCTTCAACAGCAGAGATGCTGTCTGACAGAGAGGAGATCTGCTCCTCAATCATCTTCATCTCTCTGCTGATAGTCCTCCCCTTCTGCTCCTCTTCCTCCCTCAGAGCTGCCAGTCTGGACTCCTCTTCCTCTCTCAGGAACTGGTGGAGCTTGTTGAACTCTGCTCTGATCTGCCTCTCTGTGGACAACAGCTGCTTCTTGGAGTGTTCAATCACTTCATTGTAGGTTTGCTCCACTTGTTTGTTTTTATCTTGTTCCCAGAATTTCTGCAGGCAGCTTGAACAGAAGCTGTGGCTGCAGCTCAGAGACACAGGATCTCTGAAAGTCTCTGAGCACACATGGCAGCTCAGGAAGTCTTTGCGATGTGTGGATTTCTCGGCCATTTCCTCTGTTTTCAAATCTCACCAAACTGGATTCCCTTCAGTTTGTCCGTTTCAATCCTCACAGTAAAATCAGTTCAGAGATCTCATGACCTGTAATGGTGTCCAGGTTACAGTAATGCTATGATCTGCACTGAAATTCATAATCTGCACTTGTTGAATCCAGATCATTCACTGGTTAATTTTAATTCTCTGTTATCTGCTGTTATAAACCGCAGAATGGGGTGTGGCCTGAAAGCTGAAACTTACCCTTAGTCTCTGACTTTAAAGTTTATGATCAACTAAAATGGAAAAGCTGATTCAGAAATGTAAATGAAATGTAAATGAAGATGAATAACTGATATAGAATTTTTAATTCACTGTTTAATGTCAGTAATGATAGTTGAGTGTCTGTCCTGGACTTTGTTGCTCAGTGAAGTTTATTTTTTATTTTCTAATATTGTTTTTATTGTTTTCAGATCAACCCATTTTTTTTTCCACAGGTGGTCTGATCCAGCACGAGCTGATGTGTCTGAGATCTCTTATTTTTTATTGCACATCTTTCCTATCTATGGACACTGGTTTGTACCAGATATTAAATAATTAATTTTTTTATTTTTATTATCATTTTTTAAAAAGCCTGTCATGTCTGGCAGTTTTCACAATCAGAATGATGATCTGAATGCACTGATTTACCAACATATTTGCTTTTACAAGAGCAGCTCTATAAGTTTTCTACAGGCTACTCTTGTTAATGTTTGTAGTTTTATTTTTTATTTTATTTATTCATGCCTGGCCTGACAGGTAGGAAGTAAGGGGTAAGAAGAAGAGGGATAAAGAGAAAGAGAGAAGGAAAGAATAAAATAAATAAATAAAAAAAAGGAGACAAAACAGAAAAATAGATGCACAAACAGATATGACATACACATATTCACATGTCTATACACATGAATATACACATACACACAATCTTGCTGTGGTTTGTAGTAATGTGTGTATGCGCCTCTGTCATAGAACGTACTCAATGATGAGGGCAAGAAGCCTCAACCACGCCCCTAAGGATCCCGAGGCAAACAGGAAAGGACCCAGGGGATCCACGGCCCACCAGGAGCTCAGAAGACCCAAGGCCGCACATCCCGATGGCAACTGCGCGCACACCCCAGATGAGGAAGGAGGGAGAGTCCAGACAGAGCCCCCATGGTCAAAGGGCAAGAGTGCAGAGAGCTGGAGGCAATGAGCAGCCCACCCCACTGTAGGCCAGCACCACCAGCACGAGCCGAGAACGTGGCCCCGAGGCCCCAGGCGCCCGAGAACCGCCCGACACCCAGCAGAGCCCCCCCCACGCCAAAGAGGCCCGAGCCATCTTTATGCCACAACTGCCAAGGGAGCGGGCCAAAAGCCACACCAAGACATCCGGCCATACACCCCAGAACCCACAGGCACCCACAGCCCAGGGGTGGCAGTGACGATCAGTGGGGAGCAGCAGGGAGCAGCAGGGAGGGGTAACTCTCCGTGTTCTACAGGGGCAAAGGCTCAGCAAGCCACAGACCCAAGCCCAGCTGTCCACACACACACACGCACGCACACATACACCGCAGTCACACACTCATGCACACACACACGGACCTCACACATACACTAACTGTGGGTGTACCAGCACAGAGCCAGCGTCAACCTAGGGAAGCTCCCAACCCATCCCCGAACCACTAGCCAATCCCTACCCCAGGCTCGGTGCATGAAACCGGGGTGTGGGAAGACCCGCTCACCCACTCAATGTGTTTGGAGTGATGTGTTGGGTGTATGTGAGTGTATGTATTGGAAAGAATGTGTATGACTGTGTGAAAACTACAGTGCTATCAAAATTGGAGGGACAGATGTAATATGAGCACTGAATAACAGCACCCATCCACACCACCCCCCAAGGCCCTCAGTGTCTAAGATGTAAATAAAATTGAGGAGCAGGCAGCAGTGAACAGACAAGTGGGGCCACCTCAGCAGCGCCACCCACTAATCACTGTGTGACACACCAGCCCCTCCAAGACCCTACGTGTTTGTGTGATTTGTTTTTTGAGTGGGAGGAGGATGGGTCAGGATACATATGACCGGGAGGTAGAAGACTATCCCCGGAGGGAGAGAGCCAGCTAACTACTGGCTCACTAAACACCCCAATTCCCTACACCCAACCGAAGGGCAAGGAAGGCGGGTCCAAGGTTTCAAGTGGCCACACCCCCAGGGGACCACCATGCTCAAGGCCGGCACCCACCACCCACACTGCAGACAAATATGACACAAACAGACACCCCCACCCCTACACATATATACACACAGGATGCGTGGGCACCCCAGAATTGCAGAATGCCAGCCAGACATCCTGATGCAGGATTAAGTTTAAAGACTTTACAAAAGCTAAAATGCAGTGGTGGTCTAGAACTTCCAAACTTTTATCACTATTTCTTAGTCAATAGATTACAGTATGTTTCAAGGTGGATCAGCTCAAGCTCTTTAGGCAGCCCATGGCTGGATCTAGAACAAATACTTTGTGGAAAAATAAAAACCTTTCATTAGCCCCAGTATTAAACATCATAACTGTTATAAAAGCGTTAGTATAAACACCTCTCCGACAGTTATTTTTAAAATTTCGCACTAGTCTAAGTCTTCACTTATCCCCTGTAAACTAACACCCATTTGGAACAATCCAGATATTTGTCAGAAAAAGAAAATGCTGAATTCTGTTATGGCGTGATAAAGGTATAAATAATTTAGAACATATTATCCAAGATGGAAACCTTATTACATTCCAAGAACTTGTCTGTGTAGATTCTCAGTCATCCAGGTCATAGTAGTCTCTGGAGCTTGAAAAAGGCGACTGGACTTCTTTTTGTTTCTTGAAGACGTTTCACCTCTCATCCGAAAGGCTTCTTCAGTTCTCAACCAAATGGTGGAGAGACCCAGGTATTTAAACCCCTGTGGGCGTAGTCCCATGGAGGTGGTTATGACCCTCTATTGATCATGTGCGTGAACACATGTGCCCAGGTGTGTAGAGGGCGTGGGTCATATTTAATCAGTGGTTTCAGTTGAAACCAATTTAGGACTCCGCTCCATTGTTTCCTGTGGCCTATTGAGGTCACTGGAACAAAGGTGTGAATGGGGGTTGAGACGTCTGGGAAGGGAGCTCAGGACAGCACTGTAAGCGGGGGAAAGATGGTGACGTAATCCACCTCCTCTGTTCAATGATGGTTGTTCACAGTGGACATAGATGGCTTCTTTCACTCCTCTTTCAAACCATCTGTTTTCCCTGTCCAAAATGTGAACATTGGCATCCTCAAAAGAGTGCCCTTTTTCCTTCAGATGCAGATGTACTGCTGAATCTTGTCCTGTCGAGGTGGCTCTTCTATGTTGTGCCATTCGTTTGTGAAGAGGCTGTTTGGTTTCACCAATGTAGAGGTCCGAGCACTCTTCACTGCACTGAACAGCATACACTACATCGCTGATCTTATGTTTGGCGGGTTTGTCCTTGGGATGAACCAGTTTTTGTCTTAGGGTGTGACTTGGTTTGAAGTATACTGAGATGTCATGCTTGGAGAAAATTCTTCTGAGTTTCTCTGACAAGCCTGACACATATGGGATGACAATGTTTTTCTTCTTGTCCTTCCTATTCTCTGTAGTTTGTGTTTGGCCTTCATTCCTGTGCACCTTAGCTGATTTGATGAAGGCCCAGTCGGGGTAACCGCATGTTTTGAGGGCTTTCTTAATGTGTGTGTGTTCCTTATGCTTCCCTTCTGCCTTAGAGGGAACACTTTCCGCACGGTGTTGTAGGGTTCTGATCACCCCAAGTTTGTGTTCCAGAGGGTGGTGGGAGTCAAAGAGGAGATACTGGTCTGTGTGTGTGGGCTTCCGGTAAACTTCAATGTTGAGGCTTCCATCTTCCTCGATAAGCACTGCACAGTCCAGGAATGGTAACTTGTTATCTCTGGTGTCCTCCCTGGTAAAACGTATGTATTTATCCACTGAGTTAATGTGACGAGTGAAGGCTTCTACTTCTTGGGTTTTGATTTTGACCCAGGTGTCATCTACATATCTGTACCAGTGGCTAGGTGCCATCCCTTTGAAAGAACCAAGAGCTTTACTTTCCACTTCCTCCAGAAGATGGAAGCCTCAACATTGAAGTTTACCGGAAGCCCACACACACAGACCAGTATCTCCTCTTTGACTCCCACCACCCTCTGGAACACAAACTTGGGGTGATCAGGACCCTACAACACCGTGCGGAAAGTGTTCCCTCTAAGGCAGAAGGGAAGCATAAGGAACACACACACATTAAGAAAGCCCTCAAAACATGCGGTTACCCCGACTGGGCCTTCATCAAATCAGCTAAGATGCACAGGAATGAAGGCCAAACACAAACTACAGAGAATAGGAAGGACAAGAAGAAAAACATTGTCATCCCATATGTGTCAGGCTTGTCAGAGAAACTCAGAAGAATTTTCTCCAAGCATGACATCCCAGTATACTTCAAACCAAGTCACACCCTAAGACAAAAACTGGTTCATCCCAAGGACAAACCCGCCAAACATAAGATCAGCGATGTAGTGTATGCTGTTCAGTGCAGTGAAGAGTGCTCGGACCTCTACATTGGTGAAACCAAACAGCCTCTTCACAAACGAATGGCACAACATAGAAGAGCCACCTCGACAGGACAAGATTCAGCAGTACATCTGCATCTGAAGGAAAAAGGGCACTCTTTTGAGGATGCCAATGTTCACATTTTGGACAGGGAAAACAGATGGTTTGAAAGAGGAGTGAAAGAAGCCATCTATGTCCACTGTGAACAACCATCATTGAACAGAGGAGGTGGATTACGTCACCATCTTTCCCCCGCTTACAGTGCTGTCCTGAGCTCCCTTCCCAGACGTCTCAACCCCCATTCACACCTTTGTTCCAGTGACCTCAATAGGCCACAGGAAACAATGGAGCGGAGTCCTAAATTGGTTTCAACTGAAACCACTGATTAAATATGACCCACGCCCTCTTCACACCTGGGCACATGTGTTCACGCACATGATCAATAGAGGGTCATAACCACCTCCATGGGACTACGCCCACAGGGGTTTAAATACCTGGGTCTCTCCACCATTTGGTTGAGAACTGAAGAAGCCTTTCGGATGAGAGGTGAAACGTCTTCAAGAAACAAAAAGAAGTCCAGTCGCCTTTTTCAAGCTCCAGAGACATTCCAAGAACTTATATCAAAATATAGAATTGGCATCGGTAGATTTCTGGAATATCAGCAACTGAAGTCCATCTTACAGGGAAGATTTAATCTCAATCAATTGAATTTAGAAATTCTCATCGCCTCGGGTTCTCTGGGGCCCTTACTCCTCAACTCGGGGGGCTCGGCCTGGGACCTCCCTCTCCCGTCTGCTGGGGTGGGCGTGTCTTTGGAATGAGTGGCTGCAGGTCTTCGTGGCTCTTGATAGGCTGCTGGTGGCTTGGGTTTCCTGGGGCTTTCTCTACCCTCCTCTAGCTTCTGAAGGGCGGAGCTGCAGCGTTCTGCCCTCATTGGTAAGTACATTTCATGACACAGACACAAACATCCATGCGATCACAACACAACAAAATTGTTGGTTTGTGTAACCATGCTTTGCTTGTTTTGTTTTTCCCCACACAAACTTGTTTTTGCAAGTATTGTTAGTATTTTTTATGTTCAACAAGACTATCGAGGCATTCTGGAGTAAAATGTTCCTCCCAGTGTCAAAAAGCTTTGTCTCAGTTGCAGGTCACAGATGCTCCAACAGGATAATGACTAAAGATTTGTAATTTTGTTCATGCTCTTCTAATTTGAATCTCACAACTCATCAATACAGTTTGTACTGTTGTCAGTCAGAACTCTAGAGCTCTCACTTTCCTGGATACTGTCCAGCAGTGAATTCAGTCCAATTACCTCAAACTTGAAATATATATAAAAGAGTAAAGCCAGTAACACACTGTCAGTGACAACAGTGAAATTGACCTTTAATTAAAAGCCAATATTAAAACATGTTTATGTTCATGGTTTAGTTGAAACAAATAGAAATACTACAGGTGCATGTCATGGTACTGCTATTACACCCAAGCATATCCTATGAACTCATCCACCAATTTATTAGGTACACCTTGTTAGTTATGGGTTGGTCCCATTTTTCCTTCAGAGCTGCTTTAATTCTTCATGGCACCGAATCAACAAGCTGCTGGAAACATTCCTCACAGATTTGTGTCCATGTTGACATGACAGTGTCACACAGATGCTGCAGATTTGTTAACTGCACATCAAAATTTCCCATTGTCCACATCCCAAAGGTGCTCTGCTGGACTGAGATCTGGTGACTGTTGAGGCCGTTGGACTGCAGCATTTTTTCTTCTATTGTCCACTTTTGGTGAGTCTGTGTGAGATGTAGCCTCAGTTTCCTGTTCTTAGCTGTGAGAAGATTTAAACCAGATTTAGATCCAGATATAATATCTACCAGTAATATCTGGTAATATCTACCAGTATCCAGATTCTAATTAAATCTATTTAAATTGAAATTGGTCAATTAAAAACAAAATACATCCTTTATCAAATAAATACTTTCAGGTTTTAACAGGAAAACTTTGGTATGGTATCAAAAGCAGCTTTGGGCTTAGTGCTAATAAATCACTGGCAGTGTGAGCACTTTCCAACAAAATGTAAGAAGACAGCTCAGCAGAAACCTTAGAGTTTACAAGGTCAACTCACATGTGATTATTAATAATAATTATTGGACTTGCACTTGCATGTTTCAGCACTGAGCCTTAAGGTTACTTCAGTTTTATACACAAGGTCAGATTGTGTATAAAACCGCTGTGGATGAATGGTGCAGGAATCAGTACAGATACACACTCATGTGCACATAAATTTAAACACGATCTTGTGATGGATTATTATTTTGAAAAGTGGAAAAAACATTATATAGTAGACTCATTTGGAAAAATGCTTTTCAGAAACATATGCATGATATTATTGGACCATAATTATAGATTTATTGCTGCAGCTACTGAGGATTTTAATTATTTATTGATTGCGCAGGTAGCATCATCTGTAATAAAGCAGTTTATCTGTAAAATAATAAGTAACTAAGGTGGCTGGTGCCATCATGCCCCCTTGTAGCCATGCCTCTGATCTGGACCCTATCATACATAAAACTGTACATCAATGCCTCTTACTGTCCTTGATGTCCCACCAAAGAGATGCTTTCAAAGTCATGTCATCTTTTCTGCAGGATCATCACATGATCCAAAGTATGATCATATGATGCTTTTTTCATTTTCTGTTACTTGTGATTGAGGTGATCTGCCAGCAGAGGGCAGCCTTTTATTTTTGCCTCTGCTGCGCTCCCTTGTTCTGATTTGCATTACATTTCATTCCACTCTGTTGTATTAAACTCTGCTGCATTATGATATTACATTATATATATATCAAATTAAAATCACCATTAACGTTCAATGTAAAGGCCTTCACAGAGCTCATCAGCCGGGGTCAGAAGTTTAAAGACGAGTTGATGGGTTTGCTGTGAGTTGGAGGTCACATGTCTGTGACACCTGCGACCTGCAAGATGCATAATTCTTCATCAGCAGTGAGCAGAGAATAGTGATTAGTGATAGTGATCTTTTGGCTCCCAAGTGGCTCATCAGATTTTACTTAAAAAAAATGTGTAAATGGATTACTAATGTAAAAACATACATCACATCAAATGTTTCTTTATATACTCAACATAGAATAGAAGGGTGCCAGGGAGGCTCAGTGTTAGAGCAGGCAACCACATAGGCCTACATGCTAGTAAAAGCTGGCATCGCAGGTTCAAGTCCTGGCCTGTGCTTTTTGCCACATGCCCTCCCCCATCTCCTCTCCCGCCTCACCATCATAACCTGCACTGTCAATAAAGCTGCTGTGGCCCAAAAAACCAAAAAAAACAGAATAGAGTGCTCTAAATACAAACTATAAAACAAAAGACTGACACTCAGAAAAACCCTCTGAGGGGTTGATCCTGTTTCTCCTTCCTGATATGACCTGCCCTGTTCTTCTAATTGCACTGATGGATGACCAGTTTGTATATTTCAGTGCAGGTTGTTTGTGGAGCCTGCTTGATATGAAATTTTAACTTTGCAGTCTATGCTCTGCCTGTCTATCCCATTAAAATCTGTCCAGACTTTACTATGTTTTCTGTCACTCATTTTCCTCGCCGTTCCTGCGTGTAGCCTCTATGTAAAGCGCAACTTCCTCTGGCTCTTTCCTGTGTCCGAGCAAACTTTGCAGGAACCCCTCCCTCTCTGGTGTTTCTGTACTAACTGTGCGGTGTGTCCGTGGACACTCCCTTCCTGCTCAGTGTAGACGCACAGATGCTGCCACCAAGGGCGTAGGAAAGAGTTTACTATTGGGGGGGACCAGAGGTGGGAAGTAACGAAGTACAAATACTTCGTTACTGTACTTAAGTAGATTTTTCAGGTATCTGTACTTTACTTAAGTATTTATTTTTCTGACTACTTTTTACTTTTACTCCCTACATTTTTACGCAAGTATCTGTACTTTCTACTTCTTACATTTTCAAACAGACTCGTTACTTTTTAACGTCAGAGAGAAGTTTGCATTTCCGGTCAGTGCGCCGTCAAACATCAAACGATCTGAGCCTAAACGGAGGAATAATAACACATTAGAGACAATCGTACTGCGTATCCTCCATCACCGGGGCTTATCTCGTACAAAGGGATTAAATACGCAAACCCATATAATTAATGTATCATTTATAGCGCTATAATCGGGCCGGACCGAGTCCGTAAGTTGCGCTGCGGCACACAAACAGCTTAGCTAGCGCTACTGAAGAGGAGCGAGCACGAAGGGAGTAACGTGTGGCAGGTAAATGCAACGTTTTTAAATGCTCAACAAATATCAGCAAACACACAAAGTGTGTGCAGTTTGTCACACAGTGTGTCTGCTAGCTAAAAGAAGAGCTGCTGTGTTTCAGGGAGAGCAAAGAGAGAGAAGTTCACTCAGAGATGGAGAAAGAGGACAGGAGAGGAAGAAGAGAGGTTAGATTTAAAGGTAAGGACTGGAAAATAAACTGAAGTATGCTGACTTTGTGTAATTCAAAGATTGGATGAAAATACTACAGTTTAGTACGTAATAAACAGGTTATCTTCTTGTACTGTATTTACAGTAAAGCTCTGTGTTGGTGCACTTTGTGTTGATGGTCAGAGTTACAGGTTACATCAGTGCAGCAGAGATGAGTTTGAATCAAAGCTGCTGATGCTGAGATTCATTCACTGAATCCAACATTTCTACAGCCTGTATGGTGTCAGTGTAGGGGATGGAGATCAGCTCAGAGAGCTGTGAAATACTGGGTTACATCTTTGTGAGTTCAGTTCATCCACACAGAGCAGTAAACCTCAGAGCAGCAGCAGCAGGTCAGCTGATCACAGCCTGCACACCAACATCATTTACTGCAGCTACAATAGAAAGCTGTGATTCTTCTCCCCATGCAGAGCCACTACAGCTGATCTTAGGGTTCCTCCACCTTCTGAATCCCACTGTAACCCCTGAGTATCCTCATGTTTGTGTTTAGGTGGAGGCACAGTCACCCTCTACTATGGAGGACACAGAGAACAGAGCTGTGTTTAAATTCACTTTAACAGTTTGTGTCCTACATAACAGATTCAAGCTGAGTGCATTCATTAGGATTAAAATTTAGATTGGAATAACATTTGTATTCTCATGTACTATTTTATATTATTACAATAATATATAACGAGGTTCGGTTTGTTTTACACAAAAATAGCAGGTAGAAACATCCTCCAAAAAACTACTTTTACTTTCTTACTTTGAGTACATTTCAGAGCCTGTACTTTTTTACTTTTACTTAAGTAGAGAAGTTGAACCAGTACTTCGACTTTTAATAAAGTATTTTTTAACATAAGTACTTGTACTTCTACTTAAGTACAGAATGTCAGTACTTTTGCCACCTCTGGGGGGGACACATATCAGAAACCTGACAGATCCGTAAATACTCTGAGCAAAGCATGAAAAAAATGCCATTTGATCTTTTACTTTCTTCTTTTTCAAATGCTTTAGGGAAAAATAGTGTTGTGTACACCTATATTATTGCATGTATAATTTACACATGTATATGTTTTATAATCGTAAGACTATAAAACCACCAAACAAAATGGCTTAAGTCTTTTATCAAGCATAATGACCATGCCATTCCAGGCTGTACCCTTACTTTATCAGGTGGCCGCACTGGTATTAGCAAGCTAACTACACTGCCTGGCCAAAAAAAAGTCGCCACCAACAAAAAGGTCACACAGTAACATTTCGTTGGACCGCCTTTAGCTTTGATTTCAGCGTGCATTCGCTGTGGCATTGTTTCAATAAGATTTATTTCCATCCAGTGTTGCATTAATTTTTCACCAAGATCTTGCAGTGATGATGGCAGATTCTGACCACTGCGCAAAGCCTTCTCCAACACATCCCAAAGATTCTCAGTGGGGTTGAGGTCTGGACTCTGTGGAGGCCAATCCATGTGTGAAAATGATGTCTCTTGCTCCCAGAACCACTCTTTCACAATTTGAGCCCGATGAGTCCTGGCATTGTCGTCTTGGAATATGCCCGTGCCATCAGGGCAGAAAAAATCCATTGATGGAATAACCTGGTCATTCAGTATATTCAGGTAGTCAGCTGACCTCATTCTGTGAGCACATAATGTTGCTGAACCTAGACCTGACCAACTGCAGCAACCCCAGATCACAGCACTGCACCCACAGGCTTGTACAGTAGGCACGATGGGTGCATCACTTCACCTGCCTCTCTTCTTACCCTGATACAGCATCACTCTGGAACAGGTGAATCTGGACTCATCAGACCACATGACCTTCTTCCTTTGCTCCAGAGTCCAATCTTTATGCTCCCTCACAAATTGAAGGTTTTTTTTCTGGTTAGCCTCACTGATTTCTTTCTTAAGGCAACACAGCCGTTCAGTCGCAGTCCCTTGAGTTCCCTTTGCATTGTGCATGTGGAAATGCTCTTACTTTCACTTAGGCTATATATATATATATCTGTAAGACTCTTTCAAAATAAGACACTTCTATTCACAACAGTCAGGTTCAGACAATGTCTATGAAGTTTACATCTCTGCACAGAGGTAGTCGGGTACTGTCATCTTGACAATAAAGGTAATTTCCCAAACTATTATCACACGGTTGGAAGCACAGACTGCAGGTCCTCTTCCCTGCAGTCTCTCCAGTGCTCAGGAGGTGGCGACTGCTCTGACAGTAAAAGGAAGTCTGCTTGGATAGAAATTGCTGAGAAAAAGGACCTTACTTCTAACTGAAACTGTGACCTCAGTAAATAGTTTCCTGACAGGTCTCAAGTCTTATTTTACACAACATGAAGTTGATTTTGTAACCCAGGGTCTCCACTGAAGTCAAAAAGCACATTAAAGCAGGTTTTGCTTTAGACCCTGCCTACATCAGATCACTAATGTACGAGTCCCTCAGTTATTTCAGTCAGATCCAACCTCAGCTCATCATGTGACATTAAATCTGTCAAGTAGATATCTGCTTAAATGCAATAAATTATCTTTAAACATTAATAAAACCCACTGCATTATATTCTGTTCTATGAAAATTTGTAAAAATGTTGAAAATGTATGCATCACGATCAACGAAAGGATCGTTGAAAGAGTCCAACACACAAAAATTTTAGGAATATGTAATGATGATTTTTTAAATTTCAAAAAAACATATTGATGAATTGACAACCAAATTATCCAAACAGGTTGGCTTGTTTTATAGAATTTGACATTATCTCTCTCTTGAAGCTCTCATAACCTTGTATCACAACTTATTTGAACAACATTTGAATAACTGCAATATCATATGGTGTAACACGTATCCAAGCTATCTTGATAAACTGCTCACTTTGCAGAAGAAAGTGATACGCGCCATAGCATGGTCTGAGTTAAACGCTCTCTCCGATCCTCTCTTTTATAGGCTTAAGCTTCTGAAGCTCACTGAGAGCAACACTTTTCATAATGCATGCATGTTTATTGTAGTACACAGACTAAATAAAAGGCTTTGCCAACTTATTCCAATAATTCATCTGACCCACGAACACAATACTAGAAGGAAAAATCCGCTGAAGGGGAAAAAATACAAACTGAGAGGTCCGGAGATCTGGAATGAAATTAACAGCACAATACAAAAATCATCTTCTCTAAAGATATTTAAGAAACTTTTGAAAAATGAACTGTTACAACATTATACTCAGACAAACTCAAATGGCTGCATAACAAACAGTAAAACCAGAAATAAAAATCAGTATATATTATAAACTAATGTACATCCATTATCATCTAATAATTATGTCTAATATAATGTCTTAATAATATCAGGATAGAAAGTATAAGGATGAATTTGTCACCTCAAATAACTGATTTTTTTTGTGCTTTGTTTTCACACTTCTTACAGCTGTATTCACAATCAATGTGATAAGGTTTGATAAGTGCAATATCATGTTCAAACAATAACAATGTGTGACACCAGGTAAGGGAATGTACGAGTGTATGTGGAGGATGTGAAATAAGAATAATGTTTTGACTAGATGAGAGTGTGGGGGTATGGACTAACTGTATTGTTCTTGTAATGTAATGTTTTTTGTTTTGGGGGTCCCTGTATGAGCTAAAGCAGCTTCTTGGGAGTGCCCCCCTTTTTCCAAAATCTTACAGGGGTGGTGTTGTGCACATGTGTCTGTCTTAGAGGGTTTTGTTGGTTCTGTAGGATTTTGTAAATAAATAAATAAACAAATAGAATGCTTGAGCTGAAGCTTGACGACAGGAGAGTACGTTTAAAATAATGTTAAGGAATCTTGTAAGAAAAAGGTTGAAACTAGTAAATCAGTTTTCTAACTGGGGTAACGGAGAAAAGGAGCCGAGAGGAGAGATTTCAGTTGTTCACAGTGGAGTGGGCCGCAGTAAAGCAGGAGAAGACGGAAATAAAACCAGAGAAAGGAGGAGCATCATCGGGGAGCAGCAGGTCATATTCATGGAGGATCACATTTTAAACACAGCTGAATTATTCTACAGTTTTTTTCTTCAGAAACTTCAGCGCTGGGAGACGTGAATCAAGGCCACCAGCGATACTCTCACAGGCTTTGTTTCGTTAGTGTGGAAAAATACACACAAAACTGTGATGTGTTCTCACACACCCACATATTGACACACACAAAAAGCAGGAAAAGATCGCATAAACATACAAGGCTTATCAAACAGACCACCCCGAGGAGGATCTAATAACAACATCTAACAACAAAATACAGACTTTCATCTGAACAAACGAGCTGAATTTGTTCTCCCAATTAAAGATCATTTGTGTGTGTGTGTGTGTGTGTGTGTGTGTGTGTGTGTGTGTGTGTGTGTGTGTGTGTGTGTGTGTGTGTGTGTGTGTGTGTGAGATCATTATTCTGCTGCAGCAGGCGTGGAGCTCAGCAGACAGATGTGCAAAAACAAACAAGTGTGTGTTTAAGACAGCAGGGATGAGACAGGCGTCGCTACCCGACCACTGCGATCTGCCAAAGACACCTGGAGCCACCTGTCACACACACACACACACACACACACACACACACACACACACACACACACACACACACACACACACACACACACACACACACACACACGCTCCTCAATGATCTCTCAGGGAAGGAAGCTAATTTGTTTCACCATGGAGACACGAGGTGGAAAAGACACTTTAACCCTTGGAGGACTCTCATGTATATGAAACAAGGCAACCTATGTCTCTCTCTCTCTCACACACACACACACACACACACACACACACACACACACACACACTCTGCTGTTTGCTCGACGTTTTTGCTTTATTAATCACTTACAGTCCCGTCATTCAGCTAATATGTGCTGTGTACTGGGGATAGTTTTGCACAGCTTGCATTCTCGTACCTGCAAACAGTCCTCAAGGCTTGTTGTTAATATTCATATCCTGCCCCCCAACACAGAGCTCACAGAGGCCGGAGGAAGCTGTGAGCAGGGGTGGTCTCTGCCCACCCAAACGTGTGTGTTACTCACACAGTAAAAAGTAAAGATAAAAAAATGTCTGTTCACAAATGGAAAACAAAACATTAAGTACCTTCATCATGTCGGGTGGTGGGCAAACTACAGCCTGCCTCCAAAGGCACCAAGTGGCCCCCACCTTTACTCATCATGTTGGAGACACACAGAAGCAGACCTTCACTGTATGAGCTGATTTCACGCATACACACGTCTCTGCCCTTTGAAGAATCACACACTTATGAGGCAAACATGGCTGCAGCAGGGTTACTCACACTGACAATGTAAAGATGTGCATGGATACAAATTTATACACATCTGTGCAAGCTGAAGATAGAAGCAGCAGATTGACTGAGGTTCTCCCACAGACATGATTACTAATAACTTCTGAAAGCATCTTCTCTATAGATAAAGATACGTTGTACAGAAGAAGGTTTCTGATGTTAGCTGGTTAACTTCTTGCTTTTTCTTTGATTTCTGGCTGCAGCATTTCTTTTCTTCACAGTAACACGAATGTGAAAGAACAGATATTGTTGCATGTTGTCATGAGATCTCAGGCTGATCTTTATCTGTATTGTTAATGATCATCATTAAATGTGAACATTTCTACTTTTTCTACTTTAGACTGAAAGGACAGGAAACATTTATTTTTTATTTTCAGAGGTTGGTGTCACTGGCCTGACCTGCTTGAGACCAACTTGAGCTGCATGAGGCTCATAAACTAAAATAAAAATGACACCATTGGTATGTACCTACATATCCACACATGCACCTCCAGGACCAGCTCTGACTGTCACAGCTGTCCGAGCTCACAGCCTCTGGACAGCCGGGTTTGTGTGACCAGCCGTTTTGGGTGTCACTGATTGGACCGTTACTCCAGCTGGAGCTGCAGCCTCGTCGGAGTCCTGTGGCGAGTTCTGCATCATTAGCCGCCATCTTGGCCCAGATGCCTCCTGAGTCCTGTAGAGGGAGAAGGAGGCCAATTAATGTTGATGTGAGGGGACGTTTCATTGGAGTGGAGAGGCTGGAGGTCAGCTGTGAAGGTCAAACTGAACTCATACAGTGAGCCTACAAACCTGTATTTCCAGTTCAGTTTGAAATGAACAGAAGCTGACCTGAGGTCAGTTCTGGGTGGTTGAAAATGGTACATTGCTATGGTGACTTCTGCTACTGACGTGTCCTACTCCGGATTATGGGATGTTCAAGATAAACCCACTCTCTAATGACCAGATAATTCCCTGGAAAACAGCGTCACCGTTCCCTGAGGAGCCCATGGAATGTGGCGTGTAGATGCTTAAGTGACTCTGTAGCTTTTAGAGGCCATCAGAATCCTCCGTCTTTCCCTGATGAAGCTCAGTGAGACAGGTTATCATCACAGCAGACTTTATTCATGCTTGTAAATCCCTGAGTGCCATTCTACTCAGACCTACACATGCCTTAATGATGGGGCAGTGATACTAATACACCTATTACCTTATGCAGCTTTCCTTTTTGTGAGCTTTCGTCTGAATGCTTTTATGCTCCCACTGACCATCACAGCATTTTCGTCTATCACACACACAAACTGCTGCTTTGGTTACAGCTGATCTGTTTCTTGTAGCGTGTTTTAAGAGTTTTTAAAATATCACATGCGTCCCCCAACCAGTTTATTAGGTACACCTGTTCACCTGCTTCTTAATGCAAATGTCTCGTCACCAGCAGCCCAAAGCATTTAGACATGTTGAAGATCACTTGAAGTTCAAACTGAGCCTTGGAATAGAGAAAACTGAATGGGGCACAGTTGTTGGATAATTCAGAAACTGCTCCATCTCCAGAGTTCACAGAGAATGGACCAAAAATGAGAGTGAGAGGCAGCTCTCTGTTCAGACTGTGTTGCAGGAAGGCAGCAGTGACTCAACTCACCATCCAAGGTATGCAGAAGAGCATCTGTGAATGCAGAGGAGCATCGAAGCAGGTGGGCTACAGCAGCAGACGACCACACCGGGTGTCTCTTCTCAGCTAAGAACAGGAAACTAAGGCTACAGTTCACACAGGCTCACCAAAGCTGGACAACAGAAGGCTGGAAAAAGGTTTCCTGGTCTGATGAGTCAAAGTTCATCATACCAGGCAGGTAGAAGCAGATTTCTTCATGAACGTGAAAGCATGACTCAATCCTGTCTTGTGTTGAACATTCAGGCTTCTGCTGGTAGTTTAATGGTGTGGGGGATGTTAGGGTCATTCTGAAGCTAAAAGGGGTCCAACCCAGTACTACCAAGGTTTACTTAATAAAGTGTATATTTGTATATTTGGCCTGAGTGCAGATGTTAGTCTGTAGATTTTCTGTAGATGTGTTTCTGGATGGTGATCTTTTTCCTGAAGCTTTTTTTAAAAAATCCCTAAAAGTGAAAGAAAGTTGGAACTCAGTGTCTGAGCAGAAAGTTAAATCCAATGAAAATGCAGCACTGAGAGGAAGTATTGTATGAATGCAGAGATCAAGATGAACTTTAAATTTAATGCTTGCATGTCAGAGTATTTTAGAGCCCTGGAGAGTTTCACTGAGCCCCTGTTAATGTTGTTGTGACCGTGGAGCTAATGCAGCATCCTGTCATGTTGTTGTCCCTCAGAAACTGTTGTGTGCGCGCTGAGTGTCTCACTAAGGGGGAGCAGGGGAAGGAGGGGGTCATTACAGTACATTAAGAGGGGGATTATTCTGACCATGCTGACATCAACATGTTAGCTAATTGACATGGGGGATCTACTTGCTGCTTACCAAATCCTCTTTGGGCTCAGACTGAATAAAAACACTTAAGGGGCGAATGCACGTCTGCAAGCGTGTACTTACAAATGCAGTGAGACCTTACAGCTGTCAGTCCATGTGAACTTTGCATTACCAGGAGAGCTGCAGTGTGACAACACAAATGTGCAGCTGGATCAGATATTAAATGATTTTCAGCTCCCAGTACAAAGTCTGTGTGATGTCAGATTGTACCCGTGTGGGAATCGTGCAGGTTCAGTGAATCCACAGACAGTGAGTGGGCGTCACGTGTCCCGGCTCAGGCAGTTCCCACCAAACAGTTTCTCCAGCAGTGAGAATGTGTCTAAAGCATTTGAATCTCTGGGTTAGTGCTGCATATGAGAAAGGGCAACGGTATTAATGTCAGCAACTTATGACCCACTGATTCAAGTAGTTTCCCTGGAAAGGGACCTCACAGCTGGTATAGAGTATGTGTTACACCTGGGGCACACCTGGTCCATCACAGGACCAGCACAGACATTCCTAAAGCCAGTTTAGAATCTGCTAACAAACATCACAAACATGGCTGTGCAGTGTGAGAGGAACCAGCAACTCCAGCAGGAAGTTTGAACCTTCTGCCTAAACTTCCTCCTGTGCAAATGCAACATTTTAACAAGTAGATTTTGGGGCCTTTGGAGGGTTCAAACATCTCATGTGCACATTTGAGTGTTTACTGAAAAAGTGACCAACACTTTGACAGGTTGGTCTGTTTGTCTTTAGGCTGAGAGCAGTGACAGTGAAACGAGCTGCCTGAAGAAGTATTCTGATTTAAACTGGAGCTGGTAAACAGCTTCATCAGCCTGACGATACATTTCATTTCAGGCCTTATTTTAGGAGACATGGGAACCCTCTTAAAGCCTCAGAGACACTGAGGTCCTAAATAACTTTTAGTAAGAGATGAAAAATCGTGTGAATGACTTTATTTAGAAGTCAGGCTTGTTGAGTGTTTATTTTAAAGTGCACAAACCCCACTGATTGTTGGCACGTGGCCGTGCAGGAGCCATAAATATATATGACTGTACTGGATCTACACATGTTGAAGCATCAGTGAGGTTCACAGCCTCGATTCGGTGGTGCTGGACTGAGTGAACCATCAGCCGTTCGATCCCGAGGCCACCTCGAGCGTGACCGTGTTTGAAATGGCCGAGGCCGCTCCAGCTGCAGCCTTCACCTGGGTGTAGCTCAGTGCAGAACTGTGATGTAATTTGTTGTGCGGAGCAACAAGTTGACATTCGATTTGTGTGTCACGTGCTCAAGGCTGAGCTGCTGTATCTGTGACAGTGTGACTCATAAATTCATAGATGATGTCAGGTCAAAGTAACAGCCTCATCGCCGCCACGTCCTCACTGTCCTCTTTATTTCCTTTTTTTGCCACTTCACTCGTCTCCTTGTTTCCTCTTTTTTCCCACATCTTCTGTTTTGGTTTCCTCCTCTGTATTGATTTCCTTTCTTCCCTCATCTTATTTTTTCCTTATCTCTCTCATTTTCAATTTCCTTTTCTCCTTAAATCCTTTCCCCATCTTTTCATTTCCTCTCTTCTGTCCTCATTTCCTCCTCCCTCTCCTTTTCCCCCCCTCTCCTATTTCCTCCCCTCTCATCCAGCCACCAAAGGCTCAGAGGAGCGTCATTGTGGAGCATCTCCAAGCTCAGGGCTCCAGATACAACACACCCAAAGCTCTCTGCTGGGACGGAGGGAGAGAGTCTGACAGAGAGCATTAACGTTAGCAGCAATAAGAGCAGAACACATCAGGAACTTTCTTCATCTGCTGCACCTTCTCTTTTTTCAAGAGCTCTACTTGGAAAACATTTGAGAAAACGACATATTTTAAGTGATTGGCTGTAAATTACAGTGAATACAATAATTTATTTCTCAGGGATGATTTTTAATGTGAATAATGGAGGGTATCAAAGTCAGAAAGTTTGGATTTGTTTTAGAGTTTGTTTGCCTAGAAACACTAATTCACTATGATGTAATAGTGTTTTTGTGTGTCATCCACAGGAGGATATAAAGACTAAATGATGTCTGCATGTGGACATGCCACTGAGGGGCGTCGAGTGGGAACCTGTCCCCACTGACCTCAGGAGTCACGTTCCTGATGAGTTCATGGTTTCATTCTCTGCTTTCAAGCTTTGATGCATTATTTTGTAAATTATTACCTCATTTAGATTAAAATGGATGATAAAGTAGGGAATGCTTTTGGGTGTATGAGCGTGCAGCATAGGGCAAAAGACCAGTGGGAACATCCACAGTGACGCCTCCCTTTGGTTTGTGTTACCTTTAGCTAGGGCTACGTTAGCACCCTGATGGGTGATTATGTTCACTTCCAAGTCTAAGATGACCAAAAGGCCAAAGAGCTTCAAAATGACGTCATGGATGACCTCATGCGGCTGTGGTCATCATTTAAATGATGAAGATGCACGCCTGCAGCTGGTGATCTGAAACTGATGGTAAACAAACAGTTTGCAAAGAAAGTCATTAAAAAAATATGGATGTTTCTAATTGGTAAACAGATGTAAATAAAAAGCTCAGACATTTTTTTCTCTGTTAGGGTGTGAAAATCAGAAAAATGTAAAAGCAAAAACTACTTTGTGGTAGTAGGTCAGTACTTCAGGATGCTGATCATTAACAGCAATGATCCTGGTTTGATTCTGGCTGTGGACCTTCCTTGCATCTCTTCAGTGTTGCCCTCTAATGACACACAAAAAAAAAAAAATCGAAAAATGATCACAAACAGGGCTGTAAAACAGCGGTTTGCTCAGTTGACGCTCGTTAACCTCAGAACTGCAGCATTTGACTAAATGCAGGTAAAGACGAACATCTCTGCAAACAGCTGCCGGTGGCTCGGCTCCAGGTTTCATCCCTGAAGGATGTCACAGAGCATCCTCTCATCCGTCTCTGCAGCACTGAGTGAATCTTGCTCACAGGCACTGATCAAACTTAACTCGTTTTGGTTTTGAACATCTGCGGTGGACACAAATCTGAGACTCATCACTGAGTCGTGTTTGGGTTGTGGCGAGGCTGCACTTCCTCATTGGAGACGCAGATGCACAAAAAGGGCTCTTTAAGTGTACATCTGGAGCTCGGAGGCTTTTGTTCATGGAAGAAGTCCTTGAGTCTTCTGAGCTTCATTCAAAGAAAAAATTACAGGAATGCAAAAATGTTGGTGCGCATGGAAACAAAAACTTTGGCTTCAGTAACTCAAATTCTAAAAGAAAAAGAAAATAGCATGTACACACACTTACATATTCAGTGTTTCTTGTGGTGAGATATTGAAGCAGGGTTAGGGGTTTGGATTTGGTCTGCATACAGCTCTGAAAGTAAAGTTTGCTCTCAGTCTTAAACAGGTCGCGTGGCATCACTCAAACATTTGTTTGTGGTTATTGTTGAACATGAGAAGTTGTGTGTTGCTGTAGTTTGTTTTTAACCACCTCTCACAGCCTTCATCACCAGGCTGCATATTTCCTGAAAGCAAAGCTGTGAGAGAGCATTTATGATTCTGTGATTTATACATCAGCGTTGAGTCATTTCCTGTTTCTTCACAGATGAAGCCGTTCACACTTACTGCTGAAGCAAATGAAATGGTGATGTTTGTTTTGGACAACAAACTGCTCGTTGGTTCTGCTTCTTGTTGACATAAAAATTAAAACCGCACCACCAGTTTTATCATGATCTCAGTGCACTCTGCCTCCTGAGGCCAAAGGATGTGCTTGCACAATCAAATAGATCTCAAAGAGGCTGAAAAGATTTGATCATCACTGCATTACTTTATTTTTGGATATTCCAGCCTGTAAAATAAGCTCCTCTGTTAAGTGCAGGATGTTTGCTCGTTGGGTTTTAATGTGGTCTCTGCAGCCTCACAGAAGACAGCGCCCCAAACCTGAAGCAAGGTCTAACGATGGAGGAGGGAAGCATCTCTCTGATATTTTTAAAAGTATCAGTTTCCACTGAGCCGGTCACAGTGACCCACAGTCACAAAAGAACAATGACGGCGTCTCATGCAGCGGAGCTCAGCATTCATTATTTATCTACAGACTGATGTGCAAAAGGAAATCGGTGATGATTAGTACGAGGGCCCATTTGTGCCAAAATTATGTTCACGTGCCCTCGGTCTGTGAGCTGAGAAAAAAACAGCTTTAATTTAATAGTTGCACCAAAACAGTTTTGAAATGCAGTTCAGAAGATGAGCAGAGAGGAGCTGTAATTTCATGTGAATTTGATTCACTGAAACAGATTTGATACAAAATTTCAGGATGTCAGCTTTTGCGTACACCTGCTAACATCCTCTCCACATGAAACCACACGAATGCTGCTGAGTGTGTTTGAAATTTGGATCTAGGACCAAAAAATGTCAACAGGCCAAAGAACTGAAACGAAACATGTCATGAACCCAGGAGGATTCTTGTCTTTGTGGTATTTTGAGTTTTGTATCTTTTACTTTCAGTGATTATTTCCTGTTGGTTTCTTTATGTTAGCATCTGAAGTCTGTTGATGGTGACAGTTTCTCTATCTTTGAGTCCTTGTTTCATTTTCTTCCGGCCTCCCCAGTGTTCCCCGTGTTTGTTGCTCATGTTTGTATTTTTTCTGGTTAATTTGGTAGTTTTTGTCTTTTGTGTGTAGTATTTAGTTTTACTTCCCCTGTCTCAGCATCATGGATTTGTTCCAGCTGTGTCTCGTACCCTTGTGTTTCTCATCTCCCTGATCACCTCGTGTGTCTGTTTAACCCTCAGCCTGCTTGTGTTGAACAGTTCATCCTCAGTTGGTATCCCTTCATGTCTCCAGTTTGGAGTTATGGACTTCATCAGCTGCCTGTTGGATTTCTGCTTTGCTGAAAAGTTTGTTTTTGGGTCATGACAGCTTCTGTCTGCTGCTCCCATTAGATCCAGATGATCCACTGTGGTGCCCCCTATCTCACCCTATCCCAGCATCCTCTTCTGTCACACCAACCCTCCTTCACAACATCCATGAACTTCCTCTGAGGTCTTCTTCTGTTCCTCCTGCCTGGCAGCTCCATCTTCAACCTCCTTTATCCAGGATATACTCTCCGCCTCCAGCACATGCCCAAACCATCTCAACCTCAGCTTCTGAGCCGTCCCTCTGATGGACTCATTTCTAATCGTGCACTTCTTGGTCATGTCCAGCAAAAATCTTTGACTCTGCGAGCTCGGCCTCTTGTCTTATTGTCAGTGCCATCATCTCCAAACCAAACATAGCAGGCCTCACTACCATCTGATAAACCTTCCCTTTCACTCTTCCTGCCATTCTGTCCATCCTTCTCACAAAGAAAACAAAACGTGTTCCTCGTCCTCCATCGAGTCCAAAACTCTAAATGTAAAAATCAAAGAAGAGGCTCTGAACATCCACTGATGCTGAATGCTGTATTTTCACATTTATGGCAGAGCTTAAACAACCCTTAAAAATACATTAATGTGTCCAAAATATGTGAGGTTGAACCGAAAAACATGCAGCCCTCATAAAGCGTGTTTTCTATCATGAAACTCTGCGCTGCAGACCTTCCTGCGGTTTCCTTTGTGCTGTCACACAGATGTTGCTACTTCCTGTTTTTCACTGAATTGTAGGTTTGTCATTTAAAACCATTTTATACTGATTAGAAGACTAATCTCATCATGCAAAAGATCTGAAAAGAACAAATGGGACCACATCACACATGAAGCATGTGCCAGCTGTGGGCTCTGCGGCTGTCGGGCACATTTGGGATTCCTCTGTTGTGGTCAGTCTGAAAGCCGGAGCTTGTGTTTGTATTTTTAGGGTGAAAAGTTCACTTAAAACATCCAGTGAAAACCATCAGTGCCATGATTGTGTTTTCTTTGTGAAATTTTGAAGTAAATCTGCTGCTTCCTGTGTTATTTTTAACATGAAGTGGTTTTGTTATAATTGTGCGTCCGTGTGTAGAGTATCACCACATCTGAGGAGCCGAATGAAGCCTGAAACTAATTGGCCCCTTGACACAGCAGGAAGGCCCGAATCTCCAAAGAAAACATTTGGTTTGGAAGCTTTGATGGAGCTCAAATATTCTGCAGCACATTTCAGGAATAATTTCCATCCATAACAACCTGCTTAATTCCATATAACACTGCAGTGTGTGCAGGCGTACCGAGGACGTCAACAGAAAACGTTTGCTTCTGCCTGAGTTTTATTACAGGTTTCTGCAGTTTGTATTTTCAGGTCTGTCTTATGTATTTTAGTTATTGGTCATGCTGATAGTCATATAGTCTAGTATGTTAGATTCCCAGGTCTCCAGAGTTCCTCTTGTCCTCCTGATCCGTCTGTGTTTCTGTGTCTTCGTCCTTCGTCTCGTGTTTGTTTCAGTCCTCTGTGTTTCTGCTTCCTGTTCTCGCTCTTCCTGTTTTATTTTGACAGTCTCCTGTTCCTGGTGTTCGGTTTTGTCTCGTTAGTGTCATCCAGCCCAGCTGTTTCCTCTTGTCTTGTTACTTCGTGTGAGTATTGCCTGCATTTTCAGCAGAGGTTTCCATGCTCTGCGTTCCTGTGTCCCATGTTTCAGAGTTT
This sequence comes from Archocentrus centrarchus, assembly GCF_007364275.1. Taxonomy (NCBI): domain Eukaryota; kingdom Metazoa; phylum Chordata; class Actinopteri; order Cichliformes; family Cichlidae; genus Archocentrus; species Archocentrus centrarchus. Next base: position 320,376 of record NC_044354.1, on the reverse strand, counting down.
TGTCCCTTAGTTTGTATCCTCTGGCTCCGGATCAGCCCAGAATATATCCTGTGTGCTTCCCTTCAGTTTACGAAGCTGAATCTCCTGATTTCAGTCCTGTCTGAAGCTGAAGGCAGTGGAATCAAACTGTTTATTAAGTGGATAAAGATCATGCTGTCATCACAATACTGCATATCTGGACAGTGTTTGTATTTTCTTCACCTGCTGATTTTCAGCTTTCAGGCTCCAGATGGAGGAATATTGTGGATGCTGCATTTTTTTTTTTTTGTTCAAAGTTTCTTTATTTGTTTTTTTAAATGCGCATGAAATTACTTTGAGATACAAATTGTAGCGTTCCCAGATCCCACCCCAAACATAGCCCTGCCCTCTTACACCAAGATTATAAAAAACATACAATATTCAATCAGAAAGTGGAAATTTAATTATGAGCATAACAAAAAGAGAAACAAAACAACAACAACAACAAAAATGATGCATTTGCATACAAGTTATTTATGAAAAACAAATACATGAGATTAAAAAAAGGGAGAGAGAATGGGAATGATTCTATGAATCGGAGATGTCCAGAGTGTCTGTGTAGATTCTCAGTCATCCAGGTCATAGTAGTCTCTGGAGCTTGAAAAAGGCGACTGGACTTCTTTTTGTTTCTTGAAGACGTTTCACCTCTCATCCGAAAGGCTTCTTCAGTTCTCAACCAAATGGTGGAGAGACCCAGGTATTTAAACCCCTGTGGGCGTAGTCCCCTGGAGGTGGTTATGACCCTCTATTGATCATGTGCGTGAACACATGTGCCCAGGTGTGAAGGGGGCGTGGGTCATATTTAATCAGTGGTTTCAGTTGAAACCAATTTAGGACTCCCCTCCATTGTTCCTGTGGCCTATTGAGGTCACTGGAACAAAGGTGTGAATGGGGGTTGAGACGTCTGGGAAGGGAGCTCAGGACAGCACTGTAAGCGGGGGAAAGTTGGTGACGTAATCCACCTCCTCTGTTCAATGATGGTTGTTCACAGTGGACATAGATGGCTTCTTTCACTCCTCTTTCAAACCATCTGTTTTCCCTGTCCAAAATGTGAACATTGGCATCCTCAAAAGAGTGCCCTTTTCCTTCAGATGCAGATGTACTGCTGAATCTTGTCCTGTCGAGGTGGCTCTTCTATGTTGTGCCATTCGTTTGTGAAGAGGCTGTTTGGTTTCACCAATGTAGAGGTCCGAGCACTCTTCACTGCACTGAACAGCATACACTACATCGCTGATCTTGTGTTTGGCGGGTTTGTCCTTGGGATGAACCAGTTTTTGTCTTAGGGTGTGACTTGGTTTGAAGTATACTGAGATGTCATGCTTGGAGAAAATTCTTCTGAGTTTCTCTGACAAGCCCGACACATATGGGATGACAATGTTGTTCCTCTTGTCCTTCCTATTCTCTGTAGTTTGTATTTGGCCTTCATTCCTGTGCATCTTAGCTGATTTGATGAAGGCCCAGTTGGGGTAACCGCATGTTTTGAGGGCTTTCTTAATGTGTGTGTGTTCCTTATGCTTCCCTTCTGCCTTAGAGGGAACACTTTCCGCACGGTGTTGTAGGGTCCTGATCACCCCAAGTTTGTGTTCCAGAGGGTGGTGGGAGTCAAAGAGGAGATACTGGTCTGTGTGTGTGGGCTTCCGGTAAACTTCAATGTTGAGGCTTCCATCTTCCTCGATAAGCACCACACAGTCCAGGAATGGTAACTTGTTATCTCTGGTGTCCTCCCTGGTAAAACGTATGTATTTATCCACTGAGTTGATGTGACGAGTGAAGGCTTCTACTTCATGGGTTTTGATTTTGACCCAGGTGTCATCTACATATCTGTACCAGTGGCTAGGTGCCACTGGTACAGTGGCACCTAGCCACTGGTACATTTGTGGACAAAAGTTTCTACATTTGTGGACAAAGCCCAGCTCGCACAACACATCAAAGGCAAGGAAAGACAACTACGTAAATTTCAAACTCTGCAAACCAAGGCATACCATTCATCTGTTAACAAACAGGACGACACGATAAGCAATGGAAACCAAGGAAAGTGGGTGAAGAACCTATCAGACAGGGTCCTCACCAAACCAGAAGAAAATGTGCTAGCCAAAGGACTCAACTTTGCCATAGCCCCACAACAGCTTCCTATAGTAGACCTCATCACAGCAACAGAAACCGCTATAAGAAATAACAAACTTTCTCATCCTGTAGCAGAACAGATCAGGATGAAAGTTTCAGCCACTCTCTCCAGTGCAAGACTTCCTCCATCCAACCTCACCATTCAGGAGAAGAAGGCCATCACAGCCCTAAGCAAGGATCAAAACATCACCATACTGCCAGCCGACAAGGGGAGGTGCACGGTTGTGCTGAATTCATCGGATTACCACAACAAAATTACTACACTCCTCAGTGACAACAATACTTATGAGGTCTTGAGACGTGATCCCACAAGCAACTACAAGAAAAAAGTTGTTTGCTGCCTGCAACAACTTGAAAGGAAAAAGCCATTGACCGCCCCACTTACTACCGCCTGTACCCTGGAGAAGCCACTCCATGCATTTATGGACTCCCAAAGATCCACAAAGAAGGAGTCCCACTTCGACCCATTATCAGCAGTATAAACTCGGTCACCTACAACATTTCCAAACACCTCGCCACCATCTTATCACCGCTTGTTGGCATCACACCCCACCACATTGAAAACTCTACAGATTTTACTAACAAGGTCCAGAATCTTGTACTGGATCCAGATGAAACCATGGTGTCCTTTGATGTGGTTTCACTTTTCACTTGCATACCCACAACTGAGGCAGTGGAGACCGTCAGAAGACGACTACAGGAAGACGATTCCTTACTGAACAGAACCAGCTTCACCCCAGATCAGATTTGTGCACTTTTAGATCTCTGCCTTACCACAACATATTTTAAATACAATGACGGATTCTACAGACAGAAGCATGGATGTGCCATGGGCTCCCCAGTGTCTCCCATTGTAGCCAACCTTTACATGGAGGAAGTGGAAAGTAAAGCTCTTGGTTCTTTCAAAGGGATGGCACCTAGCCACTGGTACAGATATGTAGATGACACCTGGGTCAAAATCAAAACCCAAGAAGTAGAAGCCTTCACTCGTCACATCAACTCAGTGGATAAATACATACGTTTTACCAGGGAGGACACCAGAGATAACAAGTTACCATTCCTGGACTGTGTGGTGCTTATCGAGGAAGATGGAAGCCTCAACATTGAAGTTTACCGGAAGCCCACACACACAGACCAGTATCTCCTCTTTGACTCCCACCACCCTCTGGAACACAAACTTGGGGTGATCAGGACCCTACAACACCGTGCGGAAAGTGTTCCCTCTAAGGCAGAAGGGAAGCATAAGGAACACACACACATTAAGAAAGCCCTCAAAACATGCGGTTACCCCGACTGGGCCTTCATCAAATCAGCTAAGATGCACAGGAATGAAGGCCAAACACAAACTACAGAGAATAGGAAGGACAAGAGGAACAACATTGTCATCCCATATGTGTCGGGCTTGTCAGAGAAACTCAGAAGAATTTTCTCCAAGCATGACATCTCAGTATACTTCAAACCAAGTCACACCCTAAGACAAAAACTGGTTCATCCCAAGGACAAACCCGCCAAACACAAGATCAGCGATGTAGTGTATGCTGTTCAGTGCAGTGAAGAGTGCTCGGACCTCTACATTGGTGAAACCAAACAGCCTCTTCACAAACGAATGGCACAACATAGAAGAGCCACCTCGACAGGACAAGATTCAGCAGTACATCTGCATCTGAAGGAAAAAGGGCACTCTTTGAGGATGCCAATGTCCACATTTTGGACAGGGAAAACAGATGGTTTGAAAGAGGAGTGAAAGAAGCCATCTATGTCCACTGTGAACAACCATCATTGAACAGAGGAGGTGGATTACGTCACCAACTTTCCCCCGCTTACAGTGCTGTCCTGAGCTCCCTTCCCAGACGTCTCAACCCCCATTCACACCTTTGTTCCAGTGACCTCAATAGGCCACAGGAAACAATGGAGCGGAGTCCTAAATTGGTTTCAACTGAAACCACTGATTAAATATGACCCACGCCCCCTTCACACCTGGGCACATGTGTTCACGCACATGATCAATAGAGGGTCATAACCACCTCCAGGGGACTACGCCCACAGGGGTTTAAATACCTGGGTCTCTCCACCATTTGGCTGAAAACTGAAGAAGCCTTTCGGATGAGAGGTGAAACGTCTTCAAGAAACAAAAAGAAGTCCAGTCGCCTTTTTCAAGCTCCGGAGATGTCCAGAGGTGCCATTTCTTCCACGTGGTCCAGAATTGGTTGCCAGGTGATGTAAAAGTTGTGTGCACAACCTCTTATAGTATAGAGAATTTTTTCCAGAGTTAAATGATGCATAAGATCTCTAACCCATGAAGCAAAAGTTGGAGGAAATTTATCTTTCCCTTTGAGCAGTATGAGTCTCCTTGCTAATAAGGTGCTATCATATTTTTTCTGCACAAGCTAAGATTAAGTTCTAATGGTACCACTCCAAATATCCCAATAACAGCAAGGGGTTCTATAGTTATTCCTAATACATCTGAAAAGAAATTGAAGATTGATAGCCAGAAGTTTCTTAGTCTTGGACAAAGCCAAAACATATGAGATAGAGTCGCTGGTGATGATCCACAGCGATCACAGTTGGGTCTATATTTGGTGCAAATTTAGCCAATCTTGCTTTGGACCAGTGTAACCTATGGGTAATCTTAAATTGTATAACTTTTTGTTTTAAACAAATTGAAGAAGAGTGTATTTTTTCTACTATCCCACATGTTCTCAGGAAGTTTTATATTTAAGTCCTCTTCCCATTGTTTTTTTAACTGCAGCAGAGGTTTATCATTGTAGGAAGGATGCTGCATTTTAAAATGAAAGAGTTGCAGTACAGATGGACTCAGGACAGCTCTGCTTTTGAATCAGGATGTTTTTGTACAAAATGGATCAAATTAATTAATTCTCTGAACATCTGAAAAGTTCAGGAGGTCATGTGATGTGAGCAAATCTTTCTTTGGTCCAACACACACATCATTCCTTTGCTTGCTCCTGACACACAATGAATTGTGGAGCAAAATGAAACTTTTATGAAATGTTTTCTGGTGTGAGAGTTGTACCTGTGCCACTGTGTAAACTGGCTTTGGTGCTGTGTGTGTAGTGTTTCTGAAACATTACAAAATGAGGGAGAAACACAAACACAGTGTGTGATTCTGCCAATTTAGAAACTGCCCTCAGAATTTAGGAGTGACTGAAGCGTATTGTTCACCAGGTTGAAGGACAGAGTCTCACCTTCAAGAAACCTTAAAGCTGACAAAGTCAGACTTCCTGATGTTGATGGTGGATCAGAAACATCTGACTATCTCAACATGCAGTTGCTGAGGAGGAGAAATGTTTTTGTATTGTTGATGTTCAAAAACCTTTTTCAGTCTTCAGCCTGAAAGTCTCAGAGTTTTAAATAAAAATGAAAAACAAAAAGGCGTTAAAGGGTTTGTGGTACAAACACAGGAAATCTTTAACATCTGGCAGAAAGACTAGTTTAACTCTCAAACATCAGTCCTTTAAACTAAAGAGTGTAAACCACCTTTATGCAAATGAGCTCTTGTGATGCATGCTGCTGTTTTACTGCTGCATTTGTTCTCATATTCTTAACTTTTAATGAATGCATTTATGCTTCCTGACTCAGCCCACTCCCCAGTTTATTGTTATCAGCTGTTGGTAACTGAGAGGGGGTGTCAGGTCCATCTGGATTCAGCACACTGGAGTGAAACTAGGAAAGAAACCTCCTTCCTCCTCAGTGATTGTATAGAATTTAGTAGATGTGGTGATGGACTGGCTGCTCAGAGGCTGAGGAGGTTATGTGCTCAAACTCTGGGCAAACACAGATGACCCCCCCCTCCCTGAGCCTGGTTCTGCTGGAGGTTTCTTCCTGTTAAAGGGAGTTTTTCCTTCACCAAGTGCTGCTCATAGGGGGTCGTTTGGACTGTTGGGCTTTCTCTGTATTATTGTAGGGTCTTTACCCACAATACAAAGCACCTCGAGATGACTGATGTGATTTGGGGCTTTATAAATAAAACTGAATTGAATTGATACTTTGAGGGCTTAAGTACACACTAGGTAATCAGGGCAAGTGGAAACAACAGGGGACAACAGGTGAAACCAATGAAACTAATAACAGAGGAAGCAAAACTGAACACAACGCACAGGAAACACGAGACTGTCAAAATAAAACAGGAAGTGACCAAAGATGTTACACGCAGACTTAACACCTGGGAGGACTGAGACACAAAGGGAACTAAACAGGGTCAAGACACCAGGAAATCAGAATAGAAACAACTATAATACCTATAACCAAAAACAGAACACAAGGACCACAACAAGAAAAACTAAGAAACACAACCCGAAATATACAACTAAACAAAACTACACAAAAGGAACATAAAACACTGGGTCACTGGGACCATGACAGTAACTGCCTGTGATTGATAACTCGACCCCATTTGATCACAAACTGATTGTTGCTGTTTGATGCACCAAAGGTGCTTTAAGAGAATCACAGCCTCACAGTCTCAACCAGGTTTCACTCATGTGACTGCAGCACAAATGAAAAAGCCTTATGGGCGGGGCCCTTAACAGGTAAGATTTTAGGTACCAAATATGAAATCTTAAGTTTAGATTCAGATTCAAACGCTGAGATTATTCTGCAGGATGTGCTTACTCTCTGATTTCTCCTCTTCTCTTTGTGTCTGTTACTCTCTGATTTCTCCTCTTCTGTTTGTGTCTGTCCTTATTTTGGGCTCGCTAACTCACACTCACTGACAGGCCTCCAAACCTGGCCTGTGATGTGTGTTTCTACAACAGTGTATATATATATATATGTTTATCTGAGAGTCTGAGAGGCTACTGTCACACTGCAGGTCGTCATCCTTTTTCTCTTTTTCTTTCCCTTTTCTCTTTTTTTGGGGGTGGAGGGGGGTCGGGAGGATGACAGGTCATGTCTATTCTAGGATCTGGCACACATCCCCCACTAACATGCACTGACAGCAATGTCAAGACAACACTTGTGTTTGCAGAGTTGGTGAAACAAAAGCTGCCACGACTGCTTTTTGTTTCCGTCCTGCTTATTTTTACACATATTTATAGAAAGGAACAAAATTTAGCTCAGTTTTTACTGCATGTGGTTCCACATCGACACATGAAGAGCACAAACACTTCCAGCCGCACTGATTTAGAAGCACTAATTTTGTTTGTGTGTGTGTGTTGAGTGACGTGGGAGCTGGCAGTTGTGTTAACTGGGCTGATGTCCCAGGTCACCTCAACACACCTGAACAGAACATGTGAAAACTCCTTTTGTGCCAAAACGTCTCTTTTACTCTCCAGAGGAGCCGTTTACCTGCAGCTCTCATGGCAGGTAATTAGTCTGAGACTCTGAGACTTCAGTACATGTGCGCTGACACACTCGCAATCACCCTGCTGCTGAGGTTTTATTTAAAACGCATCACGTCAGCAGGGCAGTTAGAAATCACAGGCACTCGAAGCCACAGAGACTGAGCGGGGAAATGGCAGCACTGAAGCACATTTTCAAGACGTTTCTGGTCACAAATCACAACATTTTTAATGCAGCACAAATATGTGCTTACTGTAGGATATTACAAGTATCCAACATCAGCAGGCTGAAACAGATACCAGGATGATGAGACGTGTCTAAACCTCACTGAGTGTCTCTGAGTGTCTAAATATGTTAAATATGCTCTGTTTAATGAATTTGTTCAAAAATAGTTCAGAAAACATTTAGAAAATATCCAAAACAAATGTGTCCATTATTTAAAAATATAAAATATAAATCAGTTATCAAAGATACAAACAGGTTGAAACTGTTATAAATAATAACCATAATATCTGTACACTACGACGCTACCTGAGAGTCCATCCATGGTATTTATGTACTGTGCAGTTACACATTAGAAACAGCTCAGGGCTCAAACTTTCACCCACACCTTAAAACAAATAGAAAAGCTCAAGTTTTCCAGTCTGTTAAAATAGAACACACAATAGAAACCAGTGACTCACCAGGTCAGCAGACTGGTCAATAAGTTACAAATTAAACAGCTGAAGCTAAATGAACCCCCGTGAGTCAAAGCTCAGAGACACAGCTCAGACGGGGGGGCATAAAGATAACTCATCATCCAGCTGTTTACAGCAGCTGTTTGGAATGGTGGCTCCATGAATATGGAGTATTAAGGCTGGATGTTTGTGAACTCTGGCCTGAGTCATTTCTTCCCTTATGGAGGGAAGGTGAGTGTGCGCTTGTTAAACCACCACCCAAACATTAAGGAAACAGCAGTGAACCAATAACACAATAACACAATTACTCTTTGCAGTTTTGGGTCCAAAGCTGATTCAGCGCTCAGACTTGGCTGAGCTGGGATATTATTTTATACTCACACAGTCAGAAACTTTCACTGGAGTGGAGGCACCACCTTAAAATAGTGCTTTATGTGAAGTGATGCTGCATGGAGGGACCAACATAAACCCTGAGCACCACATATATCTTTTAAGGTTTTAAAAAGCACTCTTTACCTTCTGGAATAATGAGAAGCCCTGAACTTGACGGTCGCCTCTTCTGGGGTTGTTTTCCTACAGTTGCTGCTCGCTGACTGTCTCAGCCCACACAGACTGCACACATCAAGGCCGCAGAGGCTCGATGTCCACGCTGGCAAATGCCGGCCAATTAGCCTCTGTTCTAGTTTGGTTTGTTGCGGCTGTATTCCTCTTCAGCCGCTAATGAACACAGTTTGTTGTTCGGCAGCTTCCAAAGAGAGCTGAGAGCCGTGGTGGGCACCAGAAAGGGGCTGCAGTGACTCCAGTGCAGACCAAATGTTCACAGAGCGGGTTTCCCAGCAGCTCTTATCTCAGTTCCACACAAAGACATGTCTGAAATGTAAATCATGTTGATGCAGATTAATTTAACCTCCTCTGACTCGACAGTGCTCGATTCCTGTTAACAATGATTACATGATCCCTGTGAAGCTCACACTAAGTTACTCTTATTGAATAATGTGGTTTTTCAAAAAGCTCGAAATGCTCAGTCGGTTCATTTCTGTGAAAAAATGTTTCAGATCATCAAACCAATGATCAGATTAGACAACGATAACCTGAGCGAATACACAATGCAGTTTTTAAATGATGGTTTCATGTACTGTGGGTAACCACTGTCAGACCTGCTGAATAAATCACTGATATGGAAGCTGTCTGACAGAGTGAAGCAGGCTCAAAGATCTCAGCACATCATCCACGATCTGAAGAAGCAGCCGAGGAACAAAGTCAGTGACATCTATCAGTCTGAGAGGGTTACAACACTGTTTCTAAAGCTTTGGGACTCCAGAGAACCACGGTGAGATCCACACATGGAGAAAACAGTGGGGAACCTTCCCATGACCTACCACCTACCAGAATCACTCCAAGAACCTCAACGGCTCATCCAGGAGGGCACAGAGCAACATCTAAAGACTGCAGGCCTCACTCGGCTCAGCTACAGTCAGTATTTATGATTCAACACTAAGAAAGAGGCTGAACTCCAAGGAGAAAACCACTGCTAACCAAAAATACCACAATTTACCAGAAAACATCTCGATGATCTCCAAGATGATCTCTGTGGACTGATGAGACATTTGTGAGCTGCTACATGTGACAGAAAACCAACACTCGACTTGACCAGCCACCAGTTTGTGCCCACCTCTGAATGACTCAACAAACACAAAATGAGATTTTGTGCCTTCATCAGAGTTTGTATCTAAATCAGACTGAGATGTTTTAGCACAGCTTTGAGCAGACGTTCATCCAGGAAAACCAAACAATTCTGAAAGGAAGAGAATCCCAAATTTGTTCCACAGCGATGCTTGATCGCAGCTCTTGGTTGGTGGGATAACCTGTTATTAGATTTAGGGAGCAGCTTTTTCCCATGAGGCAGGCAGGTTTTAAAACCTGCATTTTGCATTTACTTTATCTTTACTTTACTTTATCTTTGTCTAATATTAAAATTAGTTTGATCTCAAACATTTAAGTAACATTATCACAGCTCTGTAGACTGGAATCTCTCCATAACTTACAAATAAATTACCATCAAAATTTGTGTGTCTGTATGTTTTGTAAGTATGTTGCTCTCCGAAAGATTGACCTTAGTGATTGTGATGATCACATGACCTGACCACTCGAGTGAACGAACAGGTATGAATAAACTGCTCAGTGATGTGATTTTGTGGTATGATGACAAAAACTGCAGCATAGATAAGATAAGATAAGATAAGATAAGATAGTGTTTATTTGTCACATGCACAGTTATACACAGTACAATGCACAGTGAAATGTATTTTGTACCTGCAACCTAATAAACACACACATATAAATAAGAAGAATAAAAATAAAAAAAAGTAATTCACACTATACACTATACTCTATATACTATACACTATACACACTTTTTAAATTATAATATTTACACTGTGCAATAATGGTCCAGTTAGGGCTCAGAGTTGAGCAGACGGATGGCTTGTGGGTAAAAACTCTTCTTCAACCTTTCAGTCTTAGCCCTCAGGCAGCGGTAACGCCGGCCTGATGGGAGCAGGGAGAAGAGAGAGTGTCCAGGGTGGCTGGGCTGTTTTAGGATCTTCATGGCCCTCAGCCTGCACTGCTTGGTGTAAATGTCCTGCAGGTTGGGGAGGGTGGTTCTGATGGTCCGTTCAGCTGAACGAACCACCCTTTTTAGGGCCATGAAGTCCTGCTTGGTGCAGTTTCCCATCCAGGTAGATGACGGATGTTGATGTTTCCACATACGGAGGCATAATCAGTTTCTTTGAAAGAAGCAAGAAATATTGATCAGATTGTTGCTTTATGTTGTGTCAGTAAAGATCCCGTACTATCAGAGAGAAACCCCAACAATCAGGCGACCCCCTATGAGCAGCACTTGGTGACAGTGGGAAGGAAAAACTCCCTTTAACAGGAAGAAACCTCCATCAGAACCAGGCTCAGGGAGGGGGGGTCCTCTGCTGAGGGGGAAGGGACACATCACTAATGATTAAATGCAACAGTGGAGTGTAAACACAAGGAGAGGGAAAAAGGTGAGTGAGGAAGAAATGTTTGGTGCATCATGGGAAATCCCCTGCAGCCCAGACTGTAACATCCTTACTCTCCTCCCTGCTGAGGATGTTTTGTGTGTTTATTGTGTTGCTGTGGGAAACACGTCTGCAGATATCGAACTTTCATTTTGGAACTATTTTTTCAAGCATCACTAGAGAAAAAGCTGTTGTTCAGTGTCAGAACACACAATTCATCAGTGAGGCTGGCAATAATGTTTCTGTTTTTAGCCATAAGTAACAAGTTATCAGCTGATGCTCAAAACCTGGTTAGTAATATCCAGTCATAAGATATGAGAGTGTAATGCTGAGACGCAGCTAATCACCAAAATGTTACTGCACAGTTCTTGGATGATCCATCATCGGTCAGATTACCTGCACATTCACACGAGAGCATATTTTCCAGATTATTGCTCTGTAAATGCTCCAAAGGGCAAAAACAGCACAAACACAGCTGAGGTCGGTCATCCTACCCTGGGCGTCTGTGAGGTCTGCACCACATTTGTGGTCATCCAGGAAGCTGAAGTCGCTTCTTTGTAGGTTTTATTCTTCAGCTGAGGAGGTTACCATGTGACCTCTGTGTAAAATGCATCAACTTTCAAATTCAACACAGTGAAAATGTGCATGTTGTTAAGGTGTGGTTATTACTATTCAAAAGGCATTCAGAGGCTGTCTTACAGGTGTGTAACAGCTGTTACCTGGCGTTTCCTGGAGCAGCTGCTGAGCTAAAGCAGCTCAGGATCCTCGACAGGCTCTCGGTTGGATCTGCTCAGCTCAGTTCTAACTCAGAGCCCAGATCCAGACTGTAAAGAAGATCTCAGTCTATTGGTGGAAAAATAAGCTTTGTCTTTAAGTCATGAGAGCTCCTATTGGCTAAAACTGCCCTCTTCTGTAAGCTGCATGTGAGACAGTGACTGAAACTCTGCTTTATTTTGGCTGATAAATGAATGAAGAATTTATATTTACTTTTTTGGAAACGTCTAATGAAGCAGAGAAGTAAGAGTGACCTCTCAGAAGGGTGAAGAACGCTTTTAGTTTATGTTTCAGATGTTTTCAGTGAATAAAACTTGTTCAGCATTGCTTTGTATTTTCCTTCATTCAGCAGGTCCTTCAATTCATCACAAAAGGTCAGTTTATTAAAAAAGAGGCAGCAGCAGACGCATGGGTTTGAGAACAGATGGTGAAACTGGCTGAGGGCACTGAAACAGTTCCAACACTCAACTGAATTTTAAATCTTTTGGTCACAAGAAAACACAAAGATAAGAGTGTGAAACGCAACTCAGTGAGGAAAGGCCTGTTATCTGCTGCCGGCTCCATCAGCAGCCGCAGCTTAATGTGAAATTCTGTCCTCGCAGCATCTGGAGCATCAAACACGAGGCTGGTAAAATAAGTTGTCATATAGTTTTTAAAGTGGAATCTACTTCACTCATCAAACCTGTGGAGGTGAAACCTAATCAGTGTATGACCTCAGTGCACTGAGATCATGTATAAATACACACTTCACATGTTAATGAACTCTTTGTGTCCTTAAATCACACATGAAGGGAGTCACCAGGTAAGTGTGCAGGTACAAAGTTCCTAATAAACCATACTTTACCTGATTACTAACTGCCCTTTATTATATTTGTAGAAACTTTCTGGGTTTTCTTCTGTTGCCCTTGAAAAGCTCGACTCTCATTTTAAAATCTGCACTTTGTTCAGTCAATAAACAGAAGAGCAAAAAAATTGTTTTCTTATCAAATGCACAGAAAAAAATTGCAGATCAATAATTTCTTAGCCAATAATGAGAATCTGTGTTTGCTCAGCAGAACAAAGACATTTAAATACAATTATCTAAAAATATGGATTTACTGATAAATCCAAACTTCACCTGGAAACCTGGGATCACATTTAAAGACGGATGAACTTAAAACAGGATATGTGGAGGTCATTAGAAAAACTATATAGATAATATCTAACCATGTTTTCTGCAGTAATTCGTACTTGTATTTCAGAGCAAATGTTTGAGCCAAAGTATAATAAAAATAAAGCCTTACTCTCCAAAAATCAGCTTGTCTTTCCACGTTGGGAATTCTTGCTTCCATAAGTTGTCGAGCAGCACGAGCCCTCAGGCTGAGTTACTCTGGCCAAACTGTTCATGCCAAAACTTTCCAAATTCCAACCATTTCTAATTCACTGCCTGAAGTTAACCATTGGATTTCTCACTCAACTTAAATATGAATCATCTGATTTTTCTTTGTGACTGTTAGCAGACAGCAGCATCGATAATATTCATTATTGCTCCTGTTTGTATTTTTTAGGTTTAGTTTGGACTCTTCCAGCTCTTGAGAAGCTTTTTGGTTAATCACTTTAGCCCCTTTTGGATCCAGCAGCTCTGGAGGGGGGAGGTCACCCAGGACGTCTTCTGTTTGCATTTCCAACACTGACAGGAATTCTGTAGTGGTTTGAAAACAGGTCGGTGGATGGTGATGCAGCGTCACCGCTACAGGTCTACAACATGAAAAAAAGAATTAAAAGGGTAAGTAGCAGTGAGGTGCTGCTAGTCAAATGTACCTGATTAACTGATCATCAGCAAGTGTAACCACCTGCATAAATGCAGAGGTTTTCCCATCGGGAGCATTTAGCTGCCACAGTCTTCCCAGCGGTGGACATCCCACCAAATTCCTCCCAATGCTCAGAGACACTGAAAGAAAAAACTCCAGAGCTTCCTGTGAGACTCTACAGGCATCAGTGAGTTTAGGTCTGCAAAGTTACTTCTGCACAAAAACGGCCTCATTTATTAATATTTGCATGGAAACACTCTTAATCTACACAAAAAATGAGTAAACTCGCTTTACTGTCAGGTTTATGATCTCACCACTGTGTGTGTTAGTAAATCAGAATCATTCAGGACCAACAGCTTCGTGCAGTCTCTATAAGATCTGCATACATCTGCATACTGCCCAGCCCCCACTTCTCTATATAAGGAAACACATTTACCGCCAGGTGAGGCAGAGAGAGTGGCGACGATGCTGTGAGAAGCTTCCACCTCTAAGGCAAGAACCAAGGAGAAAATCTACCTGTAGAAAATGAGTAGTTGTGTCTGAGGTCCAAGGAGGAAGCCAGGTGAGGAGCAGTGATCATAATTATAACCCACTGACCAATCATGGTCAGAGGGGTTTCTAAATTTGTTCCTACGAACAAATTCAGGCATGAAAATACTGATAAGTCACATTTGTGCGTGAAACATTCAAATGTATGATTTACACACTGTTAGTAAATTATAACCAAGTGCCACAATCACGTCAGCACGACGGTGGAGGGGTGATGATTTGGGCTGGTTTTGCAGCCATGGGGCATCTTACAGTCAAACCAAAGCACTCAGACGTGTCAGACGTGAGGCCGTCTATCTGACAGACAGCTTGGCTGAAATTTGGTCTGAAACAGAAAGGCTGAACATCAGCAAGTTGAACTCTGATACATCCAAAGTACTGCAGTACCTGCTGTACAAGTATATCAGCTCAGTAAAACCTGGTTTTGGCTCTTTTACCACTGTTTGTGTTTTGGGCAGCTGGCAGTGTTGCAGCTGCACTCACTGTGTAACTGTTCCTCATGGAGGGAAAGCGCGTCCTCCACAGAGGCTAACCGCAGAGCTGGTTTCTGAACCAAAGTGGAAACAACAACCCTCACTCTGCACAGACGAGCTCTCCTTTTTAAAGAGTTGATTTCAGTCCTCGGGCTTCGTATTGTTTGGCCAAAATTTTGTTTTGCAAATCGATAAATGTTAAATTATTTTTGTAGCCTGCATGTCCAGCAGCATTTGCAGCAGTTTGTAAGTAAGTTGAATATTTAAGCTCTGTAAAGGTTCAGTGTCCACTTGCTCCTGAAAAACTTTTGGCTGCTTTCTGACCGAGCAGGTCAAAGGGATCCTTGGGAACAGGCTTCCTGGGACACCGTCAACAGAAACCTGGAAGTGATGTAATGGCGGGGCACCTGTTACCCATGTGACATCACTTCTTGTTGTGGTTTATTGTGTCTGTATTTTCTTGCTGGCAGAAGGCTGAGGGGACTGGATTTCACTGTCAATGCATTTCTTCATGTTTTTAGGCCATCATGAAGAGCTGTTTGTTTAATAACTGTTGTTTTCACAGATGCGCGGGGGGGGGGGGGCAGTGCCTGCAGGTATGTGGCAGGTGTGGAGTTTAACTGGGACTGCACACCTTTCAAACTGTAACACAGGTGCCCTAAAGCTAAACTGCGTCTACCTTTTTTAAATGGCTGCGTTTATGTGTTTGACCCGTGAATGTAGACTTTTACATGTGCTTGAAAATTCCTCTTATTGTGGGAAAGTACCTCGAAGCCAAAAAAGCCCCTAAGAAATGTAACGATTCAGCAGAAGAAGGTTCTTTGAACTGTGCAATATTTCTAAATTTCCCAGAAGCTTCTTTGTTTCATCAGGTTTGTTGATCTGCCTGATGAATGCTGAATTATGAAGCCAAAAACAATACAGGGAATGCCGTGAGAGTGACATGAAACAGTGAAGCTGTAAAGGAAACCAAAACCATGAAATGAAAGAGGCTACAAAAAGGCTTTAATCTTTTTACTGTAGTTAATTTGAGGGTAAATTTATGGTGGTGCTGGCTGCAATTAAAGTCTCACAAACAAAGTATTCTGGAATTCCTTGTTTTTGTAATTTGTTACACATTTGCCATCACTGATGACTTAGTTACTGATTAATTTTTACATTCCAGAACTGTTTTCTTATCCAAAAGTTGCCACAAATTTCCCAGAACTTTTTGAGCCAGAGTCTGCCAAACTGCTTTTTTTTTTCATAGTTGCACCATTTGGCTGCCTCTGCGGCTGTGTTGGGATGTGCAGCTCGCGGCGGTGGGGTGGGCAGTGGAGACGCAGAGTCGGAGTGCACAGCGTTGTTGTTGGAGGGGCAGCTTCCTGCCCTGCATTATTAATACCTGATGTTCACAGTTGACCTGCCCCTCACATGCTTCACTCACCGAGCCATGAATTGAGGTGAGTGTGTGTGTGTGCGTGTGTGTGTGTGTGTGTGTGTGTGTGTGTGTGTGTGTGTGTGTGTGTGTGTGTGTGTGTGTGTGTGTGTGTTGTGTGTGTGTGTCTGTGTGTGTGTTGCAGGGAGAAAGAAGATTAGTGCTACAACCTCCAGGACCGACACATCACATCCATTAATTGCATAAAGTGTTGCTTCTCGGAGGCAAATGGCTCATAAACTGCTTAATCCTCATCAGTGTCTCATTGGCTGAGTCTTTGAGGTGCTACGCTGCTAATAGCTGTGAGTTCTGTGTGAAAACATTTGCAATTTGTTCTTGATAATCTGCCTCAGTTCAGCTCAAACCGGCGGTTCATCACTTCCTTAAATGAGGCTGTTTTATCCAAATACTCAGCCTTTGAAAATTGGAATGTAATATAGATAATTTGCCCTGAAAAGAAAGAGACGGAGCAGAGTGGGGGGGGCACAAAGCCCTGTGAGAAAACTTTGCTGACAACCGTATAATGAGCCTCTGTGAGGATCTCCCCCTATTTTATTGTGTCTTTATCTCCACTCTAGCTGAAAAGAGGGAGTAAAAAAAATCAGGGGCTGCAGGTTCAGAGTAAATTACCCATGCTTATTTATTCAGAGGTGTCGCCTCATAGAGCAACCACCCCCCCACCCCCACCCCGCCCCCCGGGTCTTCTCACAGGCCGGAGCGAGGGCCAAATCACTTTGCTGTTTGATGGGAAAAAAGGATGGAATAACAGGCGGACATTGGAAAGAAAAGGTAGAGTTTTCCAAGAAGTTGTAAAAAGAAGCCGATGGAGGTGACAGATAAGAGGAGGGAGAGTACAGTTTGGGGTCAGGGGTTGGGGGGGGTTGAGCAACAGTGAGGGACAGGAAAGAAATGAAGGACTGAACACAAAGAGAAGACATGAAAGATGGGGAAATAGTTTTGGTAGAAAGCGATCAGAGCGATGGTTAAAGCAAGCCTCGGAGGGAGGGAAACATGACGAGAGGCTGGGGAGAGGGTGGGGGTGATGGAACTAACAAGGGAGGAGGCAGAGCGGGAGGAGGGCTGGTTGAGTGTCTCCCAGGGGTCTCGGAGGGAGAGGAAGATGGCTCGGTGAGTGCGCACCCGCAGAGAAACTCAACAGGGGGTCAGCTTTTTGTTTAGGAGAGAAAAAGAAAAGCCTCTCGACAGTAACGTGGTGATAAGAGACGCCCGTACGCTCCATATTTCAGCTGCTGAAGCACAGCTTTGTTCAGAGAGGCTCCTTCTAATTCAGTCATCTCCCACCCCCACAGTTACACATACGTACTGCCAACCTATTGTGAACACATTGACACACAAATACAGAGTCTGTGAGTATGAGCACGGTGACATGCTTCCAGTGTTTGGGATCTGTACCCCAGGACATCGGAGTTCAAATCTGAGGATTTCTAACTTTACGGCTGAGCTGGAAAAAGTTTGTTAAACAAAAAATACAAGAAAGTAACAGATTTGTTGAATAAATCATGATGCAGTTTATGAAGCACGAGATGGAAAATCATATCGT
Source organism: Archocentrus centrarchus (assembly GCF_007364275.1). NCBI lineage: Eukaryota > Metazoa > Chordata > Actinopteri > Cichliformes > Cichlidae > Archocentrus > Archocentrus centrarchus. The sequence continues at coordinate 302,648 of NC_044354.1, read as the reverse complement.
GTCAGATCCATGTGAGGGGACGAGACGAGTGTAAACTTATTGATACGAATGCTGCAGTGGACCACCAAACTGTGATCGACCACACCCACCCACACACACACACACACACACACACACACACACACACACACACACACACACACACACACACACACACACACACACACACACAAAACTGCTTCTGCTGCCTGAGGTTCATCATTTATGCAGACATGCTGCATATCAGCTTTTGTAAATGTGAGAAATGTCAGTAAATATTGATTTGTTTACTTTATAAACAGAGGTTCTCAGTTCATTCAACAGTGATCAGCTGACAGACAGGTACGTCCACCTTTTTCTTAGCACGCATCGATGTAAATCACAGACTGGTTTCAGCTATGTTTCGTTTCTTTGAGATTTAACTGCAGAGCTGTCACATCTCGTCGCATTGTCCTGGGTTTTAGAAATATTTGTTTTACATTTGGATGTAAACTTATCTCCTCTGCAGGAGCAACAAAGGCATGTTAGAAATTTGCTTCTTATTAAACTGCAGAAAGAGAAGGACGTGACATTTGGGACAGCTTCAGACAGAAGACTTGGCTGAGATCAGGACGAGATCAGGGTACTGGTAAATATTAAAAAGGAACATTCCCCATCTCACCTCTGTTCACCCAGCAATATCTAACCAGCACATCTAAAAAGATCATCATACTCATTAGGCAATGATATGGCACTGTGCAAAAGTCATGGGCCACCCCTCATTTCTTCATATTTTGCTTCCAAGGAAGCAGGCTGCTTTTTCACCCGCTTATTTCCCATTTTCCTATGAATAAATGTGACTCAAGACTTTTGCACAACCCTATATATTTTGTTATTGTGAATAACTCAGGTGAAGAAGCTTTATATTTCTAATTTCTCTATCTCGTTATTAAGCTCCACAATCCAACATCAGTAAAGTGTTAGCTGCTCACACTTTTCTTCATCATAATAAAAACACACAGATTTACTGGATTTAACTTGTTCTCTGATTTTATACTACAGAAAACACTCCCTGGAACACCAAGTGTACATTGATCCATTCCTGAAAATAATCCATTCAAATGCATCTCCTTATTCTTCTGATGGGAAAATACAGGAATTATTTAGCCTGTTGGAAAAAAGACAACTCTGTATTTGTGACCTATTTTTAAAATATTCATAGGAACCGTGGGGGTTGGGACTGAGAGCCACAAACACAGTTATGAAGTCATAAAGTATTAAATAATGGAAGACTGATGATAAACATATAGTAGATAATCACAGGGAACCTAACCATTTAAATGGTGAGAAGATTTAAAACAGATGAGTGTGATATGAATGTTTCCTCGTTATGTTGATGTGAAACAATGTAACATGAACATTAATTGCAGTCTGCTTCATTTGCAGATTGGGAACAAACTCTGTTGTTTTGTTGTAGCTGCTGAGCTGCAAAGGGAGACGAGTCTGTCAGTCTGGACTCGCCAGATATGGAAGACTGAAAAGGACTCGCTGGTATTTTAAATCCAACGTGTAAGCATGATTTTAATTTGTGAATGGGAGGATTTGAACCCAAACCAAATATGCTCCTGTTTGGTGCTCAAACCTGAGCAGTGAGTGATGCAGAGTGTTAATGAGGTGGTGTCTCATCCAGCTCACAAACCCAGGTTTTTCTGTACTTCCTTCTTGGTTTTTGCATGCAAACTTTATCAACATCAACAATTTTATGTTAACAGCTTTGCTGAACAGGTTGGTGATTGTTCAGGACCTCTGGTGAAACTCTGCATGAAGGTTATGCTGTGAAAGTGGAAAAGTGGCCATAAAACAACAAATGTGACCTTGAGCACAGTTTGGGTGGTTCGGGCATCTGACTAGGATGCCTCCTGGGTGAGGTGTTCCAGGCATGTCCTACTTAGAGGAGGCCCCGGGGCAGACCCAGGACATGCTGGAGAGTTTATACTTCTCGGCTGGCCCGGGAACACCTCGGTGCTCCCACAGATACGTTGGAGGAGGTGGCTGGGGGAGAGGGAGGCCTGGGTTTCTCTGCTTAGGCTGAGATAAGTGGATAAGTGGAAGAAAATGGATGGATGGATGAATGAATCGCGGTTGGTGCATCAGGCTAATCAAGCCTGGGGGAGAACCTCAGGTTGGACTCTTTCATGACAAAGTGTGAAACTAATTGCTCTTTTGACCTGAAGTGTTTAACTTGCACTGTTGCACATTTGCTTCTATCAATTTGTACTGCAGCCCCCTCACTGAAGGACACCCTGTTCATGTCTCCGACATGCCAGCGGCTTCTGAAAGAACAGCAGCATCTGAAACCCCGGGATAAGAGTGTGTCTGCCACTGCTGATGCCACATGAAACCATGTTTTAGGGTAAATAAAAGGTTAAAGTGTTTTTTAAGCATGTTTGAGGTTGTTAACATACAGGCGGGTCACAGCTCGTTGCACCTTCAGGTGCACAAAACCGGTTTCACTCCAAATATGCAAATGTAAACGGCAGCAAATTAAATCTGAGTGCCTGTCTTCACCTCATGCTCACTGTTTGATTCCAAGCACCATGTGTTGGAGCACAAACCCGAAATAAAAGTGTTGAAATCAGACGATTTAGGAGATTCAGGCCATGGTGCTTCGTATTAACACCCACCCACAA